>NW_010197032.1:87722-147736 GCF_000695765.1 Mesitornis unicolor
AATGGTAGAGTTTCAAAAGTGGCTTAATGTATTTTCGCCTAATTACAGAGATGACTGAAGTGAGGTGGCAGATCTTGTCTGCTCTTAGTACAGACAGTGGAAGTGAGTGCTTGTAGCCTTAAAGCAGAATCTGCATTCAGGGCTGCAGGAAGGTTTGATCCTTAGTATCCTCTGCTGGCAGAAAACAGCAAAAGCTGTTCCTGAGACACTTCTGCTCTTTAACCAGAAGCAGAATACAATCCCCCTTCCAGCTGGTGGGTTAGAACTGTAAGAGAGGCTGGAAAATAACTATGTGAGTACAAACCTCTTGAAACATGAAGAAAAGATTTTTTGCATTTTACACAAAGGAGAGTGGTGCAATATTCACAGCTGTGGTGTTGACAGGGATTTACTTGCAATTGCTCTGTGACTCTGTGTGCGAGGTAGTGACTGAAGTCTTCTCAAGGGCTGTCGGCATAGCTGGTTCTGGAGGTGCTCCTTTTGGTTACCTGATGGTGAAACAGTGGCTGGGAAGAGCAGCAGGAGGGACCACAGCATGGCTGAGCTGCCCTCTTTTAGCCTCATGGGAAGTTCAGAGACTCAGCTTGGTTACTAGCCTGTGCCGAGGACCATGCTGTCCTGTCATGACTGGTGCCAGTTCCTATGCAAGCTTGCTGAAAGCTGGCTGGGTAGACGTGTTGTGCTGCCCTAGTTCCATCAGTTGTAGTATAGACATGAAAACGGAGCTATGCAGCTGCAGATTTGCTGGCTTTGACTAAGGGCCTCCTGCACAGTCAGCTTGGTACTTGCTTTGTGCTTAAGCCGCCTGTGGGTTCATGAATAAGCTGTTCTCTTCATCTCCCTTTCTGCAGGACCTGATCCAGTGGCTTGCTATCAAAATGCCTAATGGGCTATGGTCTGCACACAGCTTCATGTGGAAAAGTCATTTACATTTAACATGCATATGTTTAGTGCAGGGGCCCGTGGTACCAAAGTGCATGCTTGAGCTCAGGTCTCTCCTCTGCCACAGAAGATATTGAAGTTGCATCTTGTTCTTTCAACAGTGGGAGGACTTGACTCACTGTTCTCCTTCTGAAATTGGATTGATTTTTAGGGACTAGTTCAACATCTATTTGATTAAAAAGGAAGGAGATTAAAAGGAAGGAGATTGAGTGTGATTTTGTGATCTCATGTTAACCACTCGCATGGGAGAGAAGATACTTTGATGTCAGTTCCTGTTTTACTAAACACACAGCACAAACTTGTGAAATAGGCAGTAGAGCAAGGACTGACACTCTGGTTTCCTCCATCCAGCTGAATGTCCAAGAGCCTACACACTCTCTCTGGCCAAAAAAATATCTGTCTGTTCCAAGTATTATGGAATAGCTTTCACAGAAAAGGAGGACATTGATCCCAAACTGCCTTACAGGCTCTTCGGGAGAATCAATTCAAATTCATCTGTGGTGAGGAGGGGAATGAAGCCCATTCCTTTGTGGATGTAGGCGAGGTCTCTGGTTCTGAGCCAGGTGGACAAAGCAGGGGTAACATCCTCCAGCTGTGCACTGAGAAAAACAGGGTGTGCTCCTACCTCCAACTGTACTGTAGTCTGACTGTAGACTGTGTTTTGAAACCCTTGCAGGGTGTCTTGTATCCTAGGAAAAGGTAGGATTTAAGACAAGGTCTTCCCCATGGCAATTTCTGTTCTGTAGAAACCCTAGTCTGTGATAAGAGCACATATGGACAATCTCAAACCAGAAAAGACCTTTGCTCTAGAAGCTACTCTGAGAGGGCTGTGTGAGGAGAGTGCATCTCTCTCCTTTCTGAGCTGAAATGCTGTCTTCAGGATCAAACTCGAGTTTGGAGAGGTAAAATCAAAAAAGGCTATGCTAGAAGTTTGTAGCTTAACAGTCTTTGTTCCAGATAAAATTCATTGCACTGTATACAAATCACATTTTAAAATGGAGAATTATGCTGCATATATTTGCATTCCTGTTTGTTTAATACATATGATTAATTAAAGAAAGCAATACAGATTGTTGGAATTAAGAGATGACTGAGAGATAAGCTAGCAAATTGACACAAATTGAAGCATTTACTTCAAGAACGTATCTGTATATGATAAGATTGCTTGGATTCAGCTGAGGAGACTAGAAGAGATGATAACAAAAAGGCAAAAATATCTGTCTTGAGGCAGAAGCCTGCAGTTGCCCTGGGTAAAAATTTCCTGTAACTTTTGTAGTCCTTGGAGAGTAGCCGACTGTCATCAATTCCTGGTCAATATTTGAGTAATGCTCTTTGGCAAGTCACACCATTTGCTATTTGCTCGATCAATGTATAATAGCCCAATGACTCAATATTATAAAACTCAATGACCTGTGAAACTTCAACATTTACCTTTCTGTTAAAATCTCAAATAGTTCTTTATTAGTAGGAGCTCAAGCTAAAATGCCAATCAGATAAGCATGATGACAATTATTAGCTATTTTCTTAGTCACATTAAGACAGATTCTAGTGCTTTTTCTTAAACTTAGTGCTATAAAATGAGTGAAACTACTCACAGCGAAAGACAAAACTCATCGTACATTTGAGAGTTTGGAAGATGGGGAGGTGAGAATCTGTCCCAGGCAGCATTAGAAACGAGTCTGAATTTTCTTGTTTTATTTGTCCTACTTACTATGCCATGTTGTAGTTATACCCGAATGAGCATAAAATATTTACTGCCTTGTAGTGGGAATCAAGTGTTTCACAGGAACTCTCTGCATGAACCAAAATTAGTCTTCTGGTTATCAATGTCTGTGCAGCTTTTCAGGTTTTAGAGTGGTAAATATATTATGAAATGAAATCTTGACCCTACTGAAATCAAAGGAAAACTCCCAAGGGACAAAAATCCCAGTCTTGGTGAGGAACATACATGCCTTCCACTTACAGCCTCCTGAAATACTGCAGTTACAGCCTGTTTCCCATATTCTGACTGAATCCTGGCAGCACAGGAGCAGAGCACAGGCAGCAAGGACCAGAGCTGTTGCTGCTGAGCTGTGTGCTCACACAGGCACCCGTGTTTCTTTGCGGGGGTGCCAGCCTCTGCAAATACCTTTTTGCTGACTGGGCACCCCTGGTATGTTCCAGTGCAAAGTCAAACCTGGAAACTTAAACTGCTGCTATAGGTGGCTCACATGGTTTTAGGCCATGTGTTTGCCTGTCCTGAAAGCATTATAAACAATCTGGTGGGCTGTGAGGCCTGAAAAGCAAACCAGGAACTTGGTCCTCAAGTGGTTAGAGCTCTAGTTAATGCTCAGTAGTGGGTGGTGTCAGCACTTCAGTCCATTTCGGTGAAAGATCAAATGGGTGAAGTTATACTATTTACTGCTAAACACAGTTTGTAGATGCCTGAAAGTGCCCACACCAGCAGGTACATCAGCGATGCAAGCAAATGCCTGCTTCTCATCCGTTGTAATCCGCAACCTCTAAGCTCAGAGACAGGTGCTGTCCTACACCAAACAAGGGTGCTGTTTTAACCTAGTGGCTCATATATTAATTCTATGAATATACTATTAATGTAGCAGAGTTGCATCCTAGACTGGTAATTCTGTGTTAATAAAGCAGATTTAGGTGTGTTTAGACATTGCTGCACAGATAAATGTGGGTTTTTTTCTTTTTAAGTACGGCTGCTTGAAGAATCATCAACATGCTAGTTCACAGGCATGTTTGCCAGAGCAACCATTTTGACAAATATTCTTATTTATTTCTCCTATTAAGAAACTGTTCAGCAATTTGTCAAGATTGGGTTCTGTTGTGAAGTGAAATCACTAATAAGAAAAGAGAAGCTCTTAATAATCTGACCTAATTAACAGTGAGGGCTGGTATAAGAAATGCTCCGTTTAGCTTTGAAGCACAGTACTTGAAAGATTTAAGCTGGCAGAAGATGCAATATAGAACAAGAGAAGCTTTCTGCTGTCCAAGCCTGAGTTTCCAAGATGGTGTAAATGGAGCCCATGTAGGTATCCAGGTAAGCAGTGGTCACAGGCCACAGAAAGATAGGATCCAAGTTGGTGAGCCTTGGCAATCACCCCTATACACTGTTCCCAAACCCTCTGTGAAACAGGAATGGTTGAGATAGGTGGGGCATTTCAAATAACACTCATGAGAGAAAAATATTACCTGGTTGCAGACAGGAGAAAGATAAGTTTTATCAGTGCCTCACAGTATCTCTGAAGAGCTTTTCTGACAATTTAGGTTGATTCTGACTCCTTTGGCCATGGTACAGCACCTCTGTTCCAGCAGCGCTGTGTCCCTCACTAGACACAATGAGTTCTGTTTGCTTTGCACTGTACAAATGCTCTGTAAACATATGTGTATATGTAAGTGCAGGTTGTTACATGCACTTACTACTTGAAGCAACTAAGAGCAACTGTTGGGTCAGTATTTGCATGAAGAATGTGTGTGGGTTTATCATTATGCAAAATGTATCAGACACACCTGCTAGAACAAATGAAACATTTCTAGAAAAAACAAACCTACCTTTTGCTGTAGTGAATATCTGCAGTCTTGTGTATTGCACCATTTTACCTCACTTGGATTGTCAATACCGGCTTGGGAAAGTTTGTGCTGACTGTTTCATGCAACTCTTGAAACAAATGCTCAGGAAGCAAATTAAAACTGAAGCAACATGAGTTCAGGCTAACGGAGCAATGAGAGGGAAGAGAGAATCCATTTAGCAAGGGAAAACTAAGGTTATGTCAACATAGTACAGGGCTGCACAGAGCCAACACATTAGTATTCCGAAGCAGCACTCTGCAGTTGGATGTTGCTACATTAGGTAACTTCCTAAACTACCTCTGTACCACTGGTTCTTGCTTGTCAGAGCTCGGTGGCAATGCAGCTTGGCATCATCAGGACAGTCCTGTCTGCCTCTCCTGTTTCTTGTACTAGGGTTACCCTGCCACAACTTTCTTTTAGATGTTTCAGTTGCTCATGGTTATTTTTAATGGGAGAGGACATGTTCAGGCTGACTGTGAAACCAGGCTTTCGTGTCCAGGAGAAGCACCTGCCTCTGGCTCCCAGCTCCCTGAGAGCAGCCCTGGACAGGAGTTCCTGCTTAGTTTAAGAGCAACCTGCAGCTACTGATTCCCGTCTCGTTGCACTGAGGAACATACTCTGCTTTCCTTTCCCCATGTCTTATGTTTGAAAGGGGGTTGTTCAGTTCTGGGAGTAAAAACATGCTTTGGAGGCTAAAGTTCATCTTATCCTGCCTACCTTTTATTAATTCTGCTTGCATTGTAGTAAATGTAGTCTCTCCCACAGCTTCTCCATTTAGAAAGTCAGCAAGGCTGTGAGGCCTTTGAAAAAAGCTGTTAGTTGTACTATGTTGAATAAGAAAATTGGAGCTATCAATCATATATGTATAAAAAAATCAACAGGGTAGCCCTTTTGGGAAAAAGCAATTAAAAAACCAAGTGGTACTGAAGGCAAACCACAAATGTTCATTATCCTAATTATCTGAAGCACATGAACAAGAAACTACATGGACATTGAAATAGCAGTGACTATAAAATAAAAGGAATAGAGAGGCGGTGAATGCCAGTCTAGGATAAGGTGCAGTAAGTAGCAACGTTTTCAATATATTAATACAAAATTTATAAAGAGAGTTCTGGTTTTCTTTACTGCTCAGTGTGTGTTGTTAGGCACTATATTTGCTCTGCATGGATGAATCAGAGTCTAATAATGGACATGGTCAAAATAGGTAAATTATCCTCAGTGTTTCCCATTGCAAATTTAAGTATTTGCTTTGCATAGTATCTGTGCATTTGTGCATACAGTTTTGAAATCAGTTTTCTGTGTCGTGAGTGGAATATACCTGCAGAGCCCTGAACCTGCTATAGTAATCTCATATTTCTCTATTTCTCAGCCAAATGCACTAATGATGTGCTATTTTGTCTTGGTTTGCTCACCTACATCACTTGTTATCTATCTAAGCACACTTTGGTTTGGTTTGGTTTGGTTTGGTTTGGTTTGGTTTGGTTTGGTTTGGTTTTGTGCGCTCCCACTCCCAAATCTTAAACTGGATTCGTGCTTAGACCTTTGGTGGGGAAAGACAGGACTGAGTATAGTTTCTCAGTCTCTCTCTCTGAACTTGGAGGTCATTGTGAACACGGTTAATCTATGCTGTCAAACTTCAAGGCTTTTTGCTCATGTCGGTGAGAAAGAAGTGAAGTAAGTGCCTTTATTGTTAATGTCAGGTTTATAAACTGCAACAGAGAGGGAGGATGATGCTACCAAGGTAAAGGAAAGAATAATGTGCATGCATGTTGTTTGCATATATCCCCTTTTATCTGCACACAAACTGTGACTTGTATATAGTGAAATCACACCAAAGTTGCCTAGGTACATTACTGAATGAATGAATAAATGAATAGAAAAATCAGGAAGTCAAATGAATGTTTCAAGTCACTCTACTATGGTCACCAATATTGCTTTTTTTTGGCCAGTGATGTGGTCTCTGAAATTATTTTTTCCTACTAATTTATTTATAAAAACAAAGACCTTGGTCTTGCAATTGCTTCTGCTTCAGCATGTAAGTAACCCTAAGGAATCCAGTGTGATGCTTTGCATACTTAAAAGTTCTGCATGTTTTACGTCATGAGATCTGGCACCCCTCATCACTGCCAACTTGTGTTCATATATGAAAAAACTGAGTTGAATATCAACCATCTTCTCTGAGAGGCAGTGTCATCTGCTCAGGAACTGATTGAGAATACTATTAAAAAATGAAGAGAATATAGAAAAATAAACAAGCATCACTAACATGCAGTGCTACAAAAAAGAATAGAGATGGCTATAAGGAGAGCTATTCAATGATACAAACTGACAAATCAAGTTCTCAATCTCTTTATAGATTTAAAAAAAAAAAGGATACATAATAGCATAAAAAGTGTACATTTATTACACCCCACAGAATATTTCTTGTTTTCCCACTATGCTCTTGTGACCTAGCAGATCTCTCTTCTACTGTAGTGTCTGGACAGAAAAAAAAATTAACTTCTCTTTGCTTTAGTTTCTTGCCCCTCAAAACAGGATAGAAATGAAGCAGATGCAAATAGCTTAGCTAGTTAAAGGCTGGCATTGGTAGTGCAACACACTCTTCCAATAAAGTAGCACCTGTGCGATTGCGTTCTCCACAAATTCCATTGAGGAAACAGTTCTGCTCAGGGAAATCTGGAAGAATCACCTTGGCTTTGCTAAACTGGTTGATGATGAGTCCACATTTCCCTATAGAAAACCTAAAAAGGCAGAAAAAGAGAATCTCACATTTTTATGCCTTTGGTACAGCTGTTTGCATTTTCCAGCTGACAATACAGATGATGACAAATACCTGAGTTCTTGCTTGCTTTCACTCAAAGGCATTAAATCCTTTAGGCTTTCAAAGAGCAAGGTCAAGTCCAGTATAGTGTTTACATTTAATTCCTCTAGCTTAGATTTTTATGTACAAAGTTCTCAGTGGTTAAATGGCACTCATCATCCATTATCTTAAAATTAGACCTATCATCACTGCAGGTTCTCTCCACACTTAGGGAGCTAATAATGGGGCTAGGAAGTGCTGGTCTAGTAATATCCTTTGTTCAGATTATAAATAACATTTTAACTTGGATTATAAAGAAACTGAAGGCTTATACTGGTCCATCTTTGTGGATGTAATGATGATTACATTTTTAACTACTCTGCTTTTCTTATGCATATGTTATACAACTTAGCACTGGTTTCCCCTTAACAAATGTGAGACATTTCCATTTGCCTATTTGGTTTCTAGCATAATTAGTCTAATTTGCTACCAATATATTAGCTGATGATTCTTGCTTATGAATTTTGGGGACCAAGCAATGTGGTCAACTTCTCCCATCACATCACTTGGTACAAGAATTCCTTTCTTCACCTTTTCCTATCTTCTCCTCAAATGATACCCTCCTAGTATGTCTCAATGGAGACTTCTGCTATACTGCCCAAGGAAAGGGAAAATCCCAACACACATTTGCACGCGCACACACAAGTGTCAGAAGTACCTTCTCAAGAATGCTCTCAGTGAATTATTCTTAATGCAGATCACACAGGCTGAAATCATCCTCTCTTTTAGGCCTAATTACATCCCTTATGTAAGTGGAGCCACCTGGGGCTTTTTCCAGCTTCTTCGATTCCTCGAAGGTTGCTGTAGCTCAGTGCCTATCAGGTTACTGCTGCGAAGGAGTTTACAGCTGTACTCGTAGTATCTGCCATCAGTCATCTCATCTGTGTGATCACAGGTAAACTTGGTTTCTTGAGGACTGGTATTTTTGCCATTTCTGACATCCATCATCTGAGTGCTCTTGAAAGGAGGAAGTTGCATGAGCACCCAGGACAAGTTCTCATACTCAAGAAATGCAATCATAGCTTACCTTCAGCAGTGACAGGGGGGGTTAGGGGTGAGGGGGATTTTCTTCTGGCTGTGAGCCATCATCTGTGTAAAAAGCATCCTCATGGTGTAGGGTGTTTAAAGGACGGAAATGTGTCTTGTATTCCAGTTCTTTATTATGCCAGTCATGTTGGAGGGCTTATTTTGAGCCTTGATAGGAAACCTCTCTTTTTCTATTCCACAGAAAGTGTTTAGACAGTTTGAAGAACTCTTGTCTCCCTTCCTCTATTTGAGCTCAAGTCTTTAATTAGATGTAATTGAAAAAGATAGAGTAAATGGCAGGTGCCTGCCTGTTTGGAAGGCATAATTATGACTAGCTTGCAGACTTGGAATTTTGATGACTGAATAAATAAAGAAGACAGATGTGTTTGTGTGCACACCGACAAGCAGTATTGACAGGATGACACAGGGACATTTGTAGCTCTGTAGTCTGTAGAATGAGGGGAAAAGTGAGGAGTCTGGTCTACTTTCCCCCTCTTCTTTAGAAAATGAGCATCTGTTCTCTCTCTTTTCATGTCTGTAGATGAGGTGAATTTCTATTGTGCCTATGGAAAACTAATAACAGCTGTAATTGGAACTCAGGCATTGATTTGTGCTAGCTAGAGGATTCCCATTAAACACATTCAATAAAAGGTCTTCTCTTGTATTTCTACTTCCACATTTACTCTCTTGCATATTCTCAGCATTATACAGGTAAGAAATGACCTTGAATCTGATTAGAAATTGGAATGTGTTGTCAGGTAATCCTACCTCCTTAACTCAAAGGTATTCCACAAAAAAAGGCTGCACAAAGGACTTCCATCTCCTTTGAAAACTCTATCATAACCAAGTTGCTCTGTGGCATTTTTATCAATCATAAAAAAAAAAGGCAGACTAGGAAGAGTATTGCTTGGAGTGGAGCAATAGAATATTTGGGTAACCAAGTTCTTTACAAGGTCTTCATGGTCCCTCTGCCATGGCTTGCAGGTGGTGATACTGGGGCAAACCAGGTTTTGCTAACAAACCAGTTGAGAACAAGCTGTTATCTAATCTATTCCTTAATAAAATATTGATGCTTCTAAGACATTAACTATCTTCTCTTCATATATTGTTGACTTGCCTATCATTATTGTATCTGATATCAAAAAATGTTCTCAAAATGCTGTTTGGTCAGCAGTCCTTTGTTTTCTTTCTCATTATCTTGTACTCACGTATTATGTTGTATTCTTTGCATGCAGTCATAGCATGGTCACTGTTGAAAATGACTCACCATTTTTTAATTTACAGAGGCCCTATGAGAAAACTGCTGGGTGTATTTTTAACACATTTCTTGAGTTCAGTTCAAGAATAGTGTGCTAGTTTGAGATAACTTCTTTTACACTTTGTAACACAGACTTCATACATAGAGCTTGCTAGACCTACTCTGATGCTGCTCTTGCCATGCGAAAGGGATTCCAATTTGCTGTGTTTTACAACTTTCTTCCCTTCCACTGATATGTAAGCTTAAAAAAATCATTAGTATGATGATTATAGAAGTTTTGATGGTGTACATACGCCTGGGGGATTTCAGCATAAGGACTGATAACATAAAAGGTTTTTTATTTTCTTATCAGTTAGGAATTTGCCTGTGCTGTAAATGCAGTTTCTGATTAACAGTATCTGAGAAAGCCCACACAAAGGATGGTTATGGTTGCCTAAGGAAACAGTTTTACTCATCTATGCTGCAAAAGACTCAGTTGCCAGGGATATGCTTTCATTGCTCCCTAAGGAATAATAGAGTAAAAAACCCAATCATCTAAACTGAGTGTAAAATATCTAAGCAAATAGTGAAGGAAAAGGAACAGAAACAGCTTTGAACAGAATCTCTCTTCCTATGTTTGACTTTTATGAGGTTTTTTTAGATTGTGGGTTTTTTTTAATTCAGCTATTCCCTGTTAGCTCACACTTCATTTATGTTTTCCCTCTCTATTCTGCTCACTGAAGTTGTTTATTTCTGTAGCGGAGTGTCCATGATGGTTGTGTATTTGGACCCTTCAAACTGAAAATACTTTCATACTTCTCTTTCCTTCAACTGAAACAAAGGCTCTTGTCCATGAGACATCTGGTTTAAAATCACTGTGCCCACTATCGTGGGCTCCTTTGTTGTGTTTTATAGACCTGCATGCTCACATCTATATTTACAAGCTTTTTTGACATATTTTTTTGTTTCTACCATCTAGCTAGCATGACTCCTCAAATAACTTTCTCATGTCCTCTGCTACTTTTACACCAAATGCAGAGAGTGCAAAAGTATATCAATACCGTGTGGTTTATTGTGGAATTAGCTCACTTCTGCCTCTGTTGGTTTGGTATTGCAGGGCCAAGTTATTCTTCTGTCTGCCTTCATTCTAATAAGGGCTGTGTTGGTGCTCCATACTCAATGAATATAATGCAGATCATTGCTGTAAGAGCTCGGTTTACCCTTATTGCTTTAGATAATAAAGTAACCACCTGTTCCACATGCTGTGAAATAGTAATCTGGAAGATGGGACCATGTGCTTGAGATTTCTGAATGCGCTACTAGTTCTTGATTACAGCCCTCCTCCTCCTGCAAGCACTATAGCTAATGTATAGCATTAAATTTTTACATAGGAAATAAGCAATGGGTGAATTTAATAAAAAGAAATTACATTTGCTGTTTAAGGTCATCTTCCTGCCTTGACTGGTGTGAAGTAACCCGGTAAAGTTCATTACCAGAGGACCTTTTCCTTCTGATATGACTACAGTACATAGTAGCAAATTGGCATCTTTTATTTGTATCATTTATCCTTGCTCCTGTTTCCTTTCATAAATTAAAAGAAGACAAACCCCCCAATTTGCAAATACAGCTGCCTGTATATCACAAAGGCGATAGTACAGTTATGTTTGTCATTTGTTGTATCTTCTCACAACCCTTGTTGCTACCAGGAAGTCAGCTAAGCTTGTCACATAACTCTGGTCTGAATCAAGAAAAATTGTGATGTGAAGACAAAAATGGCTGCAAGGAAAGAGGAAAGGGAAATAGTTTCCTAATATTAAAATAGAAAATGTTGGCATTTATGGGGTTTTTTCCCTCCTCTTTGGAGGAGAAAAAACCTCCTCTGGTTAAGGAGAGGAGAAAAAAGAGAGTAGTTGGAAAGTAAAAGTAGAATTATTATTTAAGTTATAAAGAACTGGGATTAAATGGGCAATTCACATCCATCTGTAGTGTAGAAGTTACATATATACACTTGTTGTAAGGTCTAGCCCTCTCCTCATACAATTTGAAGAGCTAGTGTCAGTGAGGGGGAGCTGCAGGTGAGACTTCACATGAATAAGGAAGGAGACAAAGACAAGGTCTCATATCATGATAGTGCATTGCAGCTATTGTCCTGGATCTGTGATTCAGAAGTCACCCACTTTCACACACTCTTTTGTATTATTATTAAATATTTTGAAGAAAATATATTCTTATGTCAAAATATAATTCAAAAGCTAAAGAAAATACAAGTCACTCTTTGGAAAGCAAGAAAATTTGCATCTTCTTCAAAGTTCAAACAGCTGTGAAGACCAAGGTGTATGAGTCACAGCTTAAGGAACAGAGCAAAACTTCAGTGAAAAGATTGCAGTTGGGCTAGAAAAATTATTCTTCTGGTCCCTATGTGGGGCTGATGTGGACTTTTGTGGATAAGCAGAGAGCACGTGTGTACTGCTTGCTTCTTGGACGGGTCTGGCCTGTGTGCACTTATAACGTACATCATTTCATTGACTCTGTGCCCAGAGATCCAGTTTCTGCCAGCAAAAATCCTCTGCCGGAGTGTTGATATCAAATACACAAAAATTATCTTAAAAGTTAGAAGCACATATACAGAAACTATTTAGTAGTATCTCATCCAGAAGAAGTAAGGAAGTATAAAAAGTGAAGATTCATTATACAGTATGTTGGAATCAGGAACGTTTTGAGTTGTGCAACATGCACTGCTGTGAAGAAGCATATAACTAGCAGAATGTGACTGATATGACATAAATGATCATTAGTTTTGATGCAGTTTGAAGCTTTGCCAGTTACACTTTTGATGAAACACTTGATTCTGATGATGTTCTTATGCTGTATAAAAATATCCCCTATTATATGATATGAACTATGCATTGCTGTAGTAGCCTCATATTCCAAAAATGTGTCTCATGCTCCAATAATGACTTTAAATTGTCATGGGAATTCACTGTTCCCTTTGGAAGTTGGTGTTCCAGTAGTAATTCTCTCACATGTCATTATAAAATTATTCACCTGAAATATTTTTGTCTGTATGATGGCAGAACTGCAGCAAAAAGTTTGCATTTTCAGCAGAAAAAATAGTTGCATTTTCTAATTAAAAAAGAGAGAAATATCCCCATGAAATGATCAGTTAGCATGAAACAAAGTGATAGGTGGCATCTGCAAAAATACTGAACTGGTGTGTCTGTTGCAGATATATTGGAACAGTGTGCCTCTAGTCACATTCAGGCACCAAGTCACTGGTTTTGCACATGGACTTTTCATGTTTCTGAGCTATTTCTCACTTCACTGGTTCACTGAACTTGCTGCTGTATAATGCTTTGACTTGATGTAATGAGCAATTGTTCCTTTAAGCAAAATTATTAAATATCTGAAAGTATCGTTGATATTTGATGTAGAGAACATATTCTATGTTCTTTGATTCACAGTGATATTCTGCTTCTAATACTTCTGGCATAGGCATCCTAGCCTTTAAGGACTGGTTGCCCTTGTTTAGTCAGCACACATGTAATGAATAATCCACGGAAGAGTTCTTTTCTCTTTCATGTGATTTGTTTCATGTGCTTCAGCTAATATTAATCCCATAGAACAGGAAAGTCACTTTTTGGATGTTGTGGTGGGTTGACCCTGACTGGATGCCAGGTGCCCACCAGAGGCATGCTATCACTCCCCTCCTCAGCTGGACAGGGGAGAGAAATTGTAATGAAATGCTCGAGGGTTGAAAGAAGGACAGGGAGAGATCATTCAGCAATTACCATCATGGGCAAAACAGACTCTACTGTGAGAAAATTTAATTAGTTACCAATCAAATCAGAGTAGGATAATAAGAAAACAAAAATGAAGTCTTAAAATGCCTTCCCCCCACCTCTCCCTTGTTCCCAGACTTAATTTTACTCCTGACTTCCTGTATCTCCTACCCACAGCAGCGCAGAAGCACAGGGAATAGGGGTTGCGGTCAGTTCATCGCACATTGTTTCTGCTGCTACTTCCTCCTCACGCTCTTCTCCTCAGGGGGAGGACTCCTCATGCTCTTCACCTGCTCCAGTGTGGGATCCCTCCCAAGGGAAAATGAACTTCTCCAACATGAATCCTTCCCATGGGCTACAGTTCTTCATGAACTGCTCCAGCATGGGTCCCTTCTGTGAGGTCACAAGTTCTTCCAGCAAACATCTTCCAGCATGGGCTCCTCTCTCTCCTTGAGTCCACAGGTCCTGCCAGGAGCCTGTTCCAGCACAGGCTTCCCACGAGGTCACAACCTCTTTCAGGCATCCACCTGCTCTGACATGGGATCCTCCACAGGTTGTAGGTGGATCTCTGCTTAACTGTTTAACCTCTGTGGGCTGCAGGGGGACAGCCTGCAGCACCATGCTCTTCACCATGAGCTGCAGAGGAATCTCTGCTTTGATACCTGGATGACCTCCTCCTCCTCCTTCTTCACTGACCTTGATGTCTGCAGGGTTGTTTCTCTCACATTTTCTCACTCCTTTCTCCTGCTGCAATTGCTGTTACGCAGCAACTTGTCCCCTTCTTGAATATGTTATCACAGAGGTGCTACTACTGTCACTGATGGGCTTGGTCTTGGCCAGTGGTGCGTTCATGTTGGAATCAGCTGGCATTGGCTCTATCAGACATAGGAGAAACTTCTAGTAGCTTCTCACAGATGTCACCCCTGTAGCTCTGCCCCCACAACGAAAACCTTGCCACACAAACCCAATACAGATGTCTAACAAAGGTCTTCCATCCCACACACAATTTCCATATCAAGATATTTCAAAGGGTTGTTGTTCCCTGTGGTACTCTGCTGTATTGCTACTCTAGTTCTTGACAAGCTCTGTCAAGGTGCTTTCACTCTCTTGCAAAGGGCAACGTCTGGCACCTTATCGGCAATCAACATGCAATACTATTTTTCTTTCAATACTGTTTGCCATCTCTTTGTTTCCTCTCAACCTCACAGAAATTTCAACTGTGGTATTTTCATTGTGCACTCTACTTTATTTCTGGGTTTGTTTTTTATTTTGTTTTGTTTTATTTCCTGGAGTGTTTTAGCAAGTTCTTAAGGGTTTTCTCTGCTTCAGCCATTGGCATAGCATAGCACTGCCCTGACAATGTGTCCACAGTCATTTCCTGTTTCAACTACTGCCCTATCTCATGTTATATCGCTGTGCATAACTCTTGCCAGGAAAAAAGGGTCTCAAATTGATTTTTCATAGAAAAACACGGATATATTTATTTGGTTTGCTACTACAAATATTCTTCCTCTAGGTTGTGACCGGGTGAATTCCAGGCCTGTTGAGGCCAATGGAAATGTGGCACTTGGCTTCAATAGAGCCAGGATTTCCACCCAGATTTTTGCCTGTTTGGAGAACTAGAACTGACAATGACTGTTGACAAAAAACCCTGTAAAAATACTGCAATTTTTTGTTTTTAAACATGATTCAGTGACTTCTGCTACTATCAAATAATGACTTTTTCAACACTGTGTGAAAACAGTTCAAACAACTGAGCTTTATGTTTTGCTTGGCATTTCTTTTAAATCATTACCTGTTGTTATTTGTGTGATGATAGCATCAAGGAGTCCTAGCCACAGATAAGAACCTCGGTGTTATATAAACAGAGAAAGAAAACAGCTTTCTTCAGGCTTGCCAAATAAGTACTCACAAAGAGATGAGAGAACATGGGAAAACGTTATGACTATACTGATAGGCACATTATAGGTTGCTCATCGGCACCCTAGGGAGCCTCTTCTCAGACGTTTTCTAGATGTGATGGCAGAGGAGAGCTTTAGGAGGCATTTTGAGGATGATACGGGAGATCTGTGCTGGCTGACAGTTATTTCAAAACAGGAGGAAAAGAGAAAGGTGTGTGAAAGATCTAGAAAGCTGGTAGAGGCGGCTATGGTTACAAGCTGCTGCCTTTGATAGCCGAGAGAAGAATGGAGGTGAGGGAAAAGCAAGGCTGGGAAGTGCAGGGAAGTGTTGGTGAAGCAGTAATGGCAGTAACAGCAGGACCAGTGAGACTGGATGGCCTTCTCTCAGGAGAAGAAGCCATCTCAATTCAGCTCCCTTTTCTGTTATTGTCCTCAGCGTGGCTTCTTAACACATCTTTCTGGTGTTTCTAGTGTTGGTTGTATTCACAATCCAAAATTCAGAGGCTCAAATAAATGTCCATATCCAGACACTTTTCTCACACCATCAGCAAGTACTTTTGGAACTGGATATAGCCCAGCTGGAAATAAGATGAGAACAGATTTTCTTGCAAGATTTCTCATACAGACAGCTTTTGGCTGGGTTGGAGACATTTTAAAGGAAGTACTTTTTCATGCAATTTCAGCATTTCTTCATCCAGTCAAAGCCTGAAAGTGCAGGAATAATAATTTTAATAGAGAAAGAGACTGAAACCTAATTGCAAAGCTACAGTAACCAACACAATATAAATACAATAAGCATTTATTTGAAAATGAGTAATGGGAGTTTCAGAGAATTTATTCTATGGAATGAAAACTCAAGTAGGCCACTCCTCCACTGCAACCAATGGTTGATCTTTATTTAATATATATGTGTCCAAATCAGATCCTGGCCTCTACATATTTTTAAACTTTGAGGCTGTTTGAAATCTCCATCTGCATGATATTTTCCATATAATGAGAGTAGATCGCTAATCTAAAGTCAAATATAAGAGCACACCAGAATTTGTAAGCACAGAGGTACCTTAGAAAAGCAACACAGGAGAGCATCTTGGTGAAACCAGAGCTCAGAGCTGCTGCCTTCAAACACCAAGCATAAAGCCTAACCTCTTCCCAGGCTGAGCAGAGCCTGTAGTTCTTTGTAGGTGTCTGAAACATGGATTTTGATGTTAAGGCTTGTACTCCCCTCTATTTGACTGTTACAAGGTAGATCTACTTTTCATTTCATATTAAGTTCACTTTGATCTCTTGAATCACGGTACCACACTCCTCTGCCTCTACTCCTTTGAATTTTTATTTCCTGCCTTAGTTTTTCTAATCCCTTCCTATCTGAGCACTTTGGCCATGCAGACACTCTTTATTAGACCCTATATTTTTCTGATAGTGGTGGGAAGAGGAGATAAATATTGTTCTTGTGTGTGAACTTGTGCAAGCATTATCGTATGTGTTCTTCTGACTGCTAAGCCATATTTCCTGCTGGCTTTGTTACACACAGCAGTATGTAACTTTCCTTCCTTTGTCCCATTGAAATTCTTAAAAAACATAAAAGAATCAATTCAGAAAGGAGTTCTGGGTTCCGGCTTTCCTCCTTTTTTCTTACCTTTAAAGCAGATTCTTTAATTTTGTAAGAATAATCACTTACCCCAGCTTATCTGTGCCGTGCCAGAGGTACTCAACATACATCTTCAGTTTCCCAGTGTGAATATGTCTGGCCTTTCTGACCACCACAGGTTAAGAATCAAAAGTGCTGCTTCTATGCTAGTGCAGCTGGATGCCTGATATACTATGACTAGAACTGGACAAGAAACAGCTTTCCTGTCCCATAACTTGCTTAAAAAATTGTGGCTATCATCCCATTTGCAATCAGTTGAAAATTTTTCCCTTGGACTGTGGACTTACTTTGTCACTGTAACTACCAGGTAACTAGGAAGTTTTTTTTTCAAACAGAAGTAATTTTGTACTGAAATTGGCACCTGTGTGAACTTTTTTCAAAATTCAAACAAAATGTTTTATTGCTTTGGAAACTTTTTTGTTAATATTTTTCAAACTGTGAAATTTACCTGAAGTAATTGTTTTCCACAAAAAGAAAAGCTTACTTATTTTTGAAAAATGGGTGTTTTCTGACCAGGAAAGCTGTATCAAGAAATTCCCAAGTAGCTCCTCTACATGCTTACCAACTTAGTAGTGACACAGGACAGCTGCTTTGAAAACTTTAATTTCGTTGCTCAGTCAGTAGTAATACAGGTTTTATCTGAAGCCTGATCCAAAACTTATTGTAGTTGGCCACTCTTTGGATTAATGGTCTTCATACCTAAAAAAAACGAAGACATTGACAGATATTAGTAGCTTCATGTGGCACCTCTGTGGCGTTCAGCGCATTTTCTCTGTTTTACAGATGTTGAATCTGAAGCATCCTAGAGGTGGAGGGACTTGCTCAGGTATATGCTGTGGGTCAGTAGTGAGATCCTGGACAGCAGCAGCATCTCATACTTGGCTTTGGTCTTCAGAGTATAGGACAGAAAATACAGACCAGCACAGTATTAATAATCTTAATGTTCAAGGTTTTCATTAATTTGTGATTGCAGTGATGAGTGCAAGTTTAGAACACATTAAGCGCAAGTGGTTCAGTAAAGTTCTGTGCAGTGCTTGCTACTGTTGCAGTTAGTGGGGAACCACACACCTTAGGCAGCGAAACAGAGCTTCAGGGGGAGCAGCACAGCCTAAGGGAACACATGCTGCTCTGAAGGCATTTATAAAAGAACTACTATTTCCTATATACATTTCCAACTGCCTGTGCCTAATGCTGACAACAGCTTCAGAGTCTCAACCCAGCCCCACAGCCTCTATCTGAGTAGCTTAAACCTTTAAGGCACAGTTCTCAGCACTCACAGTTCTTTTCAATGGGGAAATAGCACTTAAAACCCCAGCAGCCCAACAGCTGTAACACAAACTACACGTTGTTACGCTCTCTCCGTGGGATCACATCCTGAGCAGTTGTTCCAGCAAGAACGTATTTCATAGTCTGTATTTCATCTAGACAAGACTTTAAAATTAAATTGGCTCCTACCAAATTCAGTTTGTTATCCTAGACTTTCCTTGAAGGCATATGTCTGCCCCATTAGCCTCATTTAAATTTGCCTTGCAGATCATGTGTTTGGTAGCAGGGAAAAAATAAATACAATTTCACTTTTTTGCAAAATATTTGCCATGCCCTTTCTTGCAAAGACAAGAAAGAGTTTGCAGTCAGTTTGAAGTTAATACAGACTCCTATCAGTAAAGATATCAAACATTTTAAATCCATGACTTAAAATCACAGCTGTCCTTTTTTGCTGCTAGAGTTCCTGATATCTCAAGCTATGTGTGACTGTGTTTTGCTGTCAGAACCTGAATTAATAACTTCCTTGGATGATTTAAATGTCATTTTTTATATATATAAGCAGTTCTGGGACATCTTAAATTCCTCCAATACTCCAACTTTTTACACTGTCCCTGCTTCATTAGACCAATAAGCCACAAATTTCCCAATATGTATTTTGTTATTCTGAGCAATATTTGTACTTCTCCTCTGTCTGCCAGGGCAGAACTCAACTGAAGCATCTCTTGCTGTGTTACCTTTTTTCCCATAGATGCTTTTCCCTCCTTACACAGATTTTTCTTGTTATTGTCAATCTAGCTGTAGCATAGCACCTCTGTTGTTTTTTCTGAAATTTCCCCAAGGCTCTAGTCATGTTCTTCCACTGGTTTTCCCATAGTCAGAAAATGCTGCCCCTGTTGAACTTAATGCCTATTGTAGATCTAGGCGATCTAAACCTTTCCATGTTCTGATGTAACGCTTGTGTCCTGACATTAACCTAAATGCAGTGTTTGAGGAAATGCAGTCATATGAAGTGCTGCATCTGCCCAGACTTGTTGAACATGATCATGGTAAGCATTAGCTGGCACAATGTCATGAGTTATATGCGCCATCTCTTGTTGGGTTCCAACCTCACAGAATCACAGAATATTAGGAGTTGGAAGGGACCTCGAAAGATCATCCACTCCAACCCCCCTGCCAGAGGAGGATCACCTGGACTAGGTCACACAGGAACACATCCAGGCGGGTTTTGAATGTCTCCAGAGAAGGAGACTCCACAACCTCTCTGGGCAGCCTGGTCCAGTGCTCTGTAACCCTTACAGTAAAAAAGTTCTTCCTCATATTCAGAGTGAATCTTCTATGCTCCAGCTTGCAAACTTAAACTGCCTTACTGCCTTTTATTCCCATTTTTTTGTTGTTTATTGCTTTTTCTCAGGTAGATTCACTGAGTTCCCTTATTTAAGTAGATCTAAGTACATTGTCAAGGTCTGTTTATGTGTCCTCCAGCTCATTGCTTCAAGCGTGAATGAGTCTCTCATGCAGCATCCAGTTTTTCCTTTCCCAAGCACTGTAAGGCTCTGCAGCCTGGGTTCACTTGCAGACATATATTAATTTTCTTCTTCTATTTGTATGCTCTATTCAAGAACTGTCATCTCTGACATTTCATTTTTCCCCTGGAGTATAGCAAGCCTCATATTTTTCTAATGTGATTTCACTTTATCTTCTTTCTGTCTGGATTAATTAAGGACTGTAAAAATCTACCAACTGCTTTGGAAACCCAGTGTTGTCAGAAAGCGGAAGAGATTCTGGTTTTTGTTTGGTTTTTTGTTGTTTTTTTTTTCCTTGAAACCTGGGCTCTCGGACTCAACACAAACAATTTTTTTTTTTTATACCTTTTCCAGTTCAGTATAATCTCAGAGAGATTCAGCTCCAGTGGAGCTTCTGGCTGTGCCATTTTCCCACCAACAAATTGTTTTATCTCTTTTATACATACACCACTTGAAGTCCAGTGAACATGAGGTGCTTAAACTGGGACATGGAAGAGATAAGCCCTTTATTTTGTGTCTCGTTCCATCTGGATTCCCATAACAGGAGTTTGACAGAAGTCCAAACAGGCCCCTCCTGTAAAATTCAAAGCATAAAGACAAAAGTCCCAGCAGCAAAAGGAATGATTTAAGTGCTGAAGGCACAGAAATCAGACCAGCCATTGATGGTACGTACCTGTGGAGTAGAAGTAATTTAGGGATATATATAAAAAAGCTCACAGTGGTGACCCAGGAAGCTGTGCAGTTAGTTACGGTTATGGTATTTTAGTTACTACTGAGACAGACTTTAGGATAATGTATTTAACCTCACTGAGAAACTATATAGATATGTGTATGTGTATATATATGTACATATATATATATATATATATATGTGATCATCGTAGAGTGAAGGTGGGTTTTACCTAGCCCAGTTTATGACCTGTCTCACTCCCCTGACTGCTTCCTACCTGTGTGGGGGATGCTGTGTAAGAGTCATCCTTATGTGTGTATGTTGATTTTAAAAATTCTTGCAGAAGTTTAACCAATGAAAGAACAGGACTGATGGATTTATTACAGTCCATGGACAGTCCAGTATTTACGTGACAGAGCTTGTGTTTTTGGGACTGGGCTACTTTGATCCATTCCACAAAAAAACTACCCAGTAAATTGTGTTTCCTGCATAATCCTTAGGCACTGAGGAGAAGAAAGTAGTTTTATTTGCCCCCTCCCCATCCATGTACTTCTGTTGCTGTGACTGTTTCACAGCAATCTGTGAGTTGCTGCTTTGCATCCCTGCTCCTGATTTCAGCCTTGGCCGGCTGCGGCCAGAAGCGTGGAAGGAGGAAGTGGGGTAAGGCGGACTGGTATGAGAGAGTAAAAAGTGCCATGGCTCAGCCTGCTGTGTGTGAAAGGGAGGTCTAATAGCCCTAAAGGGGATCATTCTTTTGAACTACCTCTGGGGTAAGAGCAGCAACATGCTTGCCATCAGATAAGAGATGGAGCAGCCCGATATCTGCTTCTGTATCAGCATCAGCTTCTGAACAGTCACGTGAAATTTTCCACTGGAATTTTTGCACATTTGCCCAGCAGAAATGGAAAATGTGCATGAGCTCCGTTGATTACCACAATTAAAACAGTCATAGCAGCAAGCAAAACCTGCTAACAGGCTGTCGTACTCATAGCTTCTCCAGTTTGGAAGGATGAGAGACTGTAAGGATAGTGACTTGGGAAAAGTAGCTTTAAAGAGTTAGTCTTTATGTATGACACATCATATAGTTGTTCATTTCTTCACATACATACACTTTCACCTTAACTTCACTGTCATATGCCTAGTTACATACCTGTCTTGCAGGCATCTTACCCACGCATAATTTCTGGTACTAAAACAGCTCTGGGACTTAGTTCAATACACATCACAGTGTAACAGGCAATCATATCTTTCTATTTTATTTCCTAATCAACAGAAAGCTCTGTTTCCCTCCCTGAGTAGAAAAAGTGAATTGCTATGCAAAGTCTTCTCTCTTTCATTTACTTTGTGCATATTGCAAAACTCCCACCAATTACGCCTTCTGAGGCAGATACTTAGATTTGCATTTCTGTGTTGCTGAAAGCCCAGTGAAAATTATGGCAGGGGCATGATTCATGAGATTCAGATCTTCCTGCTGTCTTTCTGCATTTCATGCCTGTCCAGGTCTGAAGAGGGATAGGGTCTGATAAATAGAAAGGCCAGATCTGGAAGAAATGGTAGGTGCCAAAAGCCCAAGAATGAACATTTTGGGAAAACAATTCATTCATAAAAGTATAAATTTTCTAGGACTTATTCCTTAGTGTATATATAACTAATTCTACACCATCTGGTATGTGGTTTGTAATTTGCCAATAAAAATGAGCAGAATGAGTAAGTTAACTGCCTGTGTGATAATATGGAATATGGGCAGCTTTGAAGCCCAAGTGAGAAATGGTCATAGGTTTTTGCAGGACATTATGTTTCTTGTGCCACCAGCCTTCCTAATCTGCAGAGCAAAGTACAAGGTTTTGAATAGGAAGTTTAAGACTGAAAGAGGAGTGCTGTGGGACACAGGATGAAGCTTTCCCCCCAGGTTGATGAAAGGCTTACCCTCAGCTCCTGCTGGAATGCTGTAACTCTCCTGGAAAGGAAAATGGAGTAGATCAAAGGCAAAATCCTGCCAAAGAACAAAACTTAACAAAGATTCCTCACCCTGCCTAATTATCACATCACACTTTCAGTCAACACACAAGGCTGCTGGTGCCAACTGTGAAAAAGTCAATTAATAGCCTTAAACCAAGCCCAGCTTCAGGCTCAGGATGAGAAGCTGTGAAGAGCTGTGTACAGGTATTAAACCTGCTGTTTTAATCCCTTGATGCGACACGTCAGTTGTTTTCTGGTGGTATAGTAGGGATGCAAGAAAATGCTTTTAAGAGACTTTGAGAAACAAGGTGAAGTCTAGATAGATTTTAAAAGGTCTGTCAACCCTAAAAAGGTAGCAACGGCATTACAAGAAGTCCAGGCAAGTACCGTTTACATCACACTGGCTGGAGCACTGCGCTGCAAGTGCTCCGAGGGAAGTAGCAAGGGGTTTGCATTCTGCTATCCTGAGGAGAACTTTCCAAATGGAATATGGTTCTTTACCAACACAAATTATGCTCTGACTTCCTTCAAAGCATCTTAAAGACTTTCTAAACACTCATGGTTGAATCACTGCAGCAGCAGGTGTTGTAAACTTTGTAAACAGCGCTATCTCCATTTTTCGGGTGAGAAAGGTAAAGCAGAGGAGGCACCATTGGTTAAAGCAAAAGGTCTGTGAAGTCCCAAAAGGATGCCAGTTGTTTGCACCCAATCTGATGCTGAGTGGTCAGCAGGGTTCAAAATTCCTGTTCTGAGTCTGGGCTGGGGTTGTGTCCACCTAAAGAAGGCACTTTCTTGGCACTGTCTCAGAGAGGAAGGCTATGGCTGAGTAAAGGCTAAGAATCAGGCATCTTCATTTTAGTGCCTGTCCTTGAAACATACTACCTCTATTTCGTCTTTTAAGCACGTGAATAACCTGTTCCACGTACCCTGTAATACTGTCACGCACCACAGACCAAGCATTTGCCATCAGTGGCAGGCTTGGCAGCCCAAAGTGTTCTCCAATACCTTATGTGTGGATTATGGAAAGAAGGATTTCATGACCAGTTTTACTACACATTAAGGGCAAAAAAATGCCCAAGTGCGTTTTATATATACATTTAGAAGAAATCCCTGGTATTTCTGAAGTTGTTTCTAAGCCACCTTGTTTCAATTTGAGATTTTGCTATAAAATAAACCTTCTTAAAAGCTGCATGTCATTATGTTTTGACTTAAAATTAAAGGAACATTGTAATTCCTTTTAGTTTGCTAATATTCCAAAAATAAACATTTTTACTTATAAAGCTTTTAGGAAAATTCATTCCTGTTTACAGTCCCAGCACATGCACCATGCTGGTTCCAATTCTGTCAGCCAAGCAGCTGTCCTGCCATTAACACTCTTTAGCAGCTGTGTTCTTTCTGCTACCTGGGGACATGTTAAAAAGTGTTTACAGAGTTTCGTGCAGACAGGTGTCCCTGCAAAAGTAATGCCGCCTGCAAAGGAATGCAATAAGGGTGACCTCTCTTCCAACACCCTCAGATATTTTAGGTATTTTATTTCAGTAATAAAAGAGAGGAGCAAATTATTAAGGCACTCCACCCACCTACCACTCAGATAAATTATGCAAGGAAGTTGTAGAAGTTGTACTTTGCAAAAGTGTCCAGTGGCATGGAAAGTCTCTCTGCCTTGCTTTGTTTCTGTAGCGCCCTCAGGAGTGAATTAGAAAGGCGTTAAGGAATGAGCTAATGCAGAATAGGCTATTGTACAACCCTGACAGCTGCACCTTTGT
The DNA here is from genome assembly GCF_000695765.1 of Mesitornis unicolor. Classification (NCBI taxonomy): domain Eukaryota; kingdom Metazoa; phylum Chordata; class Aves; order Mesitornithiformes; family Mesitornithidae; genus Mesitornis; species Mesitornis unicolor. Next base: position 111,873 of record NW_010197032.1, read on the forward strand.
GCAGCACAATTGAGGTGTCTTCTTTCACATTTAGATATTTTGAGGGCAGGACCACAGAACAACCACTCTCAGGACTGGGGACATAAACTGTCCTTTTGTTCAGCAAATGAGTACATCTAATTCTCTGTCCCATCTTAACAAAAATATTTTTTGATTTACATTAAAATAAATTAAATTGCAGAACTGGACATGACTATAATTTTGAGAAAAATAAATTACATTATATCTCAGCAGTAACTGTGAACTAAACGTCAACATCTGTAAATGTATTAGTCAGACCAGCTCACCAAATTTTCAAACATGCAGGATTTCCAGAAGCACTATAAAAAGAAGCTACCAGCAAACATTTTCATTAATAAATGATTGAAGTTAGGCACCTCAGTAAGAGTCACCTGATTTACAAACAATGCAGAAATGAGCTTGTTTCCTCACAGTCAGCTTGGCTTGCTCCTGTGCTCTTGGCAAGTTCTTCCTTTGATATTGGGAAATGGAGCCGTGTATTTTCGTTTGTTGCTTAGTATTGCTGTAAATCTTTAAGAGACCATTTAAGTCTGCAAGAGTTCCTTGAGAGTCTAGTGGACATAACTAAATCAGTGTTGTAACACTTCTGTTATGCTTCTTATGATGTTGTGACTTGTATGCTTTGTGGTTGATGGGAGTCATTGTGAGTGGTCTGGCAGAGGCTGCCAGAAAGGTTTTGGCCAATACGTGGTCTAAGTGCCTCATGACTAGGCACTGGTGCCACCTTAAGCTGGACAGGGATCTCTCACCAATTGGAGGGCGACCTGTTGTACCTGCTAAGCAGTAAGACAGATGTGCACATTGCCAGAGCTTTTCTGTAGAGGTGGATGTAGATCATACTGGTGACATATCTGCAGCAAGCATTGACCTAGAGGCACCTGGGTGACCTCCAAGCCTGATCTAGCTACCTGGCAAAGCGAAGCACTACCTCAGGCTCCAGATGCAAGGCTGGCTCTCGGACTTGCCAGCCCTACTTTGTAAAGCACTTGCACAGGGCATCTTTCATCTAGGCTTCTGACCTGGACCTGAGAGAAGAAAGATCTAGACAAACATACACAACACTGTTGGAAAAGGTCCCTAATTTCTGGTCTGTTAGATATGGGAGCAGTAGAGACTTGGTTTTGTCTGGCTAGTCCCTCTCATATTTTCAACTTCAAGTATTTGAAAATATCTGTAACTATATATCTAATTGTTTAGCCCTCTCTGCTGGAAAAAAGAAACCAGAGGAGAAGGAAACTTTGGCAGTCAGCCAGGAATGGGAAATCTCTTCTTGTCTGTGTAAGACCACAGAACCACAGAAACATTTGTTGAGAGCAATCTCAGGATTTCGGATCTTCATTCAGACTTCACCACCAAAATCCTAAGCCTTATGTTATGGTTTTGAAAGGTAGTATTGTGTTTGTGCTGTCTAATTTCTTCATGTCTGATTTTCTACCTGACAATAAGATACCTTTGAGGAGTTCCCCGCTGCTTGTCAGAGCCTGTCCTATTTACAACAGCTTTACAGTTTGCCTGGTTAGCTACTGTTAGATCCTCTTTTTATGCAGCTCCCTAGCAAATCTGGAGTTGGCACATGGTAATGCCAAGCTACTCTTTGCAAGTGGTGGCTACAGAAAACAGAACACAGTAATTCAGAGAGAAAGGCAAAAATTATCACTTCAATTGTCACTGAAGCATCTGCATCTAGAAGGAAGGACACATACTGGAGTAGCATGAAGCTCTTTGGATGAGCTTCTTAATTTTTAACTTTACTTTCAGGGTTAACATTTTTCAATTAATGAACAACAAACAGAAGTGGCTGGCATTACTCTCACAGATGTGACCAAAGAGGTTTAACCAGTAAAGGAAACAGGGCTGAGAGATTATCTTAAACTTCTTCCCTACTAAAACAATTCATTTCATGTATTAACACAATGCAGCAACTTTATCTGAACTTCCTTCCAACGTCTATAAACATGCCCTTTAAATAAATGCTTTGAATTAATATTTTAAGCATATACTCTTTCTCTGACATTGGGGTATATTTTTTGAGGAGGAGTAGTAGTAGTAGAACTCACTTCAGAACAAAAAGCATTTCATTATTGGATGAAATATTACTTAGTTGGAAAATATGCCTAGTGTGTAAACAAGCTGTTAATGTAATTTTCTCTGTCTTCTAGTGAGCTTTGTTGCATAAAACTGAGGTTTGAATCTAACAGTTTCTCTGGGGCAAAACCTCAATTGAAATAGTTTGAGAAAGTCTGTGAAATGAGATGAGTAAGAAGGCCTATCACTTGATATGCATTGAATACTGAAGTGAATTGTAAAATCTCCTGTTAAGGACTGTCCCTTCTTGATACTCAGGCCCATTCTTTAGAAGGAGCAATGTGTTTTTAGAGAGTGATGGAAAAAAAGATTAATTGAAAGAAAAAGTGCCCATTTTATGCACCTGCTCCAAGGAGTCACAAAAATTGATGCTGTTATTCAGCAAGGGCAACATTGTTCTGTTACTGCTGAGGCTGTCTGGGGGAGGTCTCTGCTGGAAACTGAAGAAGTTACAGAAGAGGAAGTTTCATATATTAATGACCCCAAAATGAGTGCAGAAAAATAGGATTGCATATCTAGCTGTTTTGTTGCTTTAGCTTTTATAGCTCTTTAAGTTGGATTCTGACTTGGTTCCTGTTAATATAATGCTAGAGCATGGATATACCTGCTGCGTTAACCTGAGAAAACTGTTCTGGGGAAGTAATGTGTATGACAGAAAATTTAACACTCGAGTTGGAGGGAAAGACAGGCTCCAGGCCTTTCCCATGACTTTTGCTTTCCATCTCATGACTCGCTGCCCCTGCCTGGCTTCCCTCCTTTTCAAATCTGTTGCAGCACTCTCCAGGAAGATTTGGCTGCATGGAGTGGGTTATTGATTTTTACATTGTTGCCTCTAGGTCTGTAGTCCAATTTCTTGCACCATAAATGAATATCAACAAATCAGCATTGGTGAGAAGGCACTTCAGTGTGTTTCAAGTTGGGAACAAGGGGCACACCCCCTCCTCTTCCCCCAGCCATGCAGGTGTCTGCAGGAGGGCTGTGCTTCTGCACAGACACTGGTGTTTCTGAGCAGTGAGTGGTTTTGAGTGCCCTCACCTGATGTGCCATTGGGAAAATAATGGCTGAGGAGTAAGAGCTGTTGCTTTTAAAAGACCTTCACAAGGTCCATGCTGAAGGCTTGAAATGGCAAGGAATGACCCTCAGCAAGCGAAAACCGTTGAAGTATGGGGCCATAGGGGTGCATGCATGGGGACGAGCAAGCTTGGCCAAACCCTGAACCCACAGCGAGCTTAGCTTATTAAGGCTGGGTCAGAGGAGGGACCTCGTGCCTCCTGCCCCAATCCCCCTTCTCTTCCTGTGTGTTCCTTTTGCCCCGGAGGGGATTTTACAGTTTTTTTTCCCTGGCATCAGCTCCTTGGTGGTTTTGTTCTGTTAACAGCAGCAGGCAGCAAATGCTTTGCACTCCTTGAAACAATTTCTTTCCCAGGCCACGCTGTGGAACGAATCTGAGCAGCTGAGGTGCTGCCAGTGCAGAGGAGCTGAGTTTCTGTGTGCTAAAAGGGAGCGAATCTGCTTAAATCCCATTGACCTTAGCAGGAGGTGGCTAAATGTATATTTAGGATTTGGGAGAAAGCAGTGAAATGCATAGGAAGGATGGAGTCCTAAGGAGTGAGGATTTGGAGATGAATTCTGAAAACCTATGTTTCTCTAATTCAAAAAAAGAAATAACTTAAAACACTAAAGTGAAAGTGTTTCTTTTTTAACTCCACTCAATAAATCGAGCCCAAGAATGCTGATTGCTCAGAGGACTCATTAGATCCTCAGAGTCAATCCCTTCGGGCTCCTCTGAATTACAGCCCCTCACTCAAAGGACAATTTAGCTCTCGACTACAGTCTGAACCAACAGCGAGATCTGAATTTTCCTGTGCAGTGAAGTTTGCGTTTGGACCTGGACAAACACGAAGGATGGGAAACTAAAAAATCAGTTGAAGTAAACAATGTTTTGTTTCCTTTGTTATTATACAGAGTTTCGACATGACAGTCACTGTTGATGAGAGAAGAGGAAAAGGCTACTAGCATGATGGAAAAAGATCCTACAAATAATACAATGGCCTACGGGACAAAAGGCCTTGTACTGAAATAGGAAGATTCAAATCTAGAATACTTGAATACAAGCTACGTACAAATGGGTAAGGCTGGTCTTCATTTTAAACAGCCATCTAAATGTCATACATACAACATTTAAGGGCTAAAAACTACTGTCAAGATGCTTGTCTCAAAGTCCCTGTAAGAGTAAATCCTGTGTTTATGCAATGCCACAGCCTTGCCTTGCAGATGCATTGAAACAGTGTTGTTGTTGTGCTATTACAGAGTTGCCTTTTCTGTGTCCCCATCACAACTGATCTCCTAACCTGCCTGCCTGCTGGCCAGGCATTCACCCATGGAAGATGACAGTAGCTTCATGCCGGCACTTACCTGGAGATGCTCATTCTAATTTTCTGCTTATCTGCCAGAGGAGTGTGATTAGACATGCTATTTGAAAGGTGTATTGGGGTTTCTAAGCCTCATGGAATCAAGGCAGAGGTTAACCCAGGGAACTGTCAGGTTGTAGTTGAAAATTGGCCTGCCTTCAGAGGATAAAAGAGCAGTGGGAGGGTCTCTTCAGGCAAACACAGCTAGCTAGTGAATCGCTAAAAACCCTTGATCTTCAAGACACAGAAAGAAGGAGCTTTCTGAACTTGGAGAAGGTTGGTAAATTGGAGGTTGACAGCTAAATGTTGGTGCCCCCCCACATAGACGGGATGGGGACTATGCTGCAGGGTGGTGTTCCATTTGGAGGAGAGTTTTGCTATGAGGGGATGTTCTTGAGTCAGGTGAAGACAGCAGGATTCTTGCAAACCAGATAGGTAAGTCAGCTCCTCAGAGCTGGATTTCAGATGAAACCTGGACCAGTTCATTATTCCGGGGTGGAACAAGGAATTTCCATGGCTTTGATCAAAATCGTACAAAAGTACTGGTTGTGAAGATGGCTTGCTTTGAAGTTTTGAATTCATATTTTAAGAGAATCCAAAATGCAAATGAGAAGAAGTTGAAAATTGTTTCGATAAAAACATTTTGTGAAATAATAATAATAAAAAAACTATGAACTCTAATGGAAAGGAAGGTGTTTTAAAAATATTGTTTCATAGTTGTTGAAGAAAATACATCACATTTCTATTCATCTTCCTGATGATGGTAAGACTCTTAAAATGAAAAATATTTTCATTGAAAAGGGGATTGGCTTTTACACACTATGCTTTCTCTGATTTTTTAAAATTATTTTAACTTCAGTAGAAAGAATACAATACCAACTCTCTTGTGTACCTGATAACACAATGATGTGAGGCATGAGATTAATAATTTTATCCTTGTCTTCCAACTTGCAAAAATCTTGAAAAAGATAAATAAGCTCTCATTTATTCCCTGAACTTTCCTTTGGGAAAATCTTTCGACCTTCCAAACATTTTTTCTTCTGTAAGAATTCTTATGAGGAAAAACTCTAATTTGATATTCATCTCTAGTGCAAATGAAACATAAAATCACTTCATACAATCACTGGTGATCAGAGACTGCTGACCTTAGCCTCAGTCTGTTCCTTCTACAGAAACTACTTACTGTAACTGTGGTTATTGAGGAGGCAGGAGAAATATTTTCATGCAACTCCAGATGTGGTTTGTGTCTGTATATGTGTGTCCATGCAAACATATATACGTAGGTCCTATATACTAAATATATGTGCATGTGTGTGTATGTATATGTATATATATAAAGTACATGGGTTTGTGTCTTCCAGATTACTGGGAACTCTTATATGAAGACAACAACATTTGATTGCATCCTCTGAGAAGAATAGTCTACACACAGCTGAAGAACAGAGTCATTACATGTATTGTAAAATATTCTGTTTTGTGGCGCTTTCATTGTGATGGACATTAATGTAACTTTCTTTTGCCAGGCTGAAGAGAAATTGTTTATCTTGCAGCCTCATTCCAAAATAGGGAAATGACTGCAAGTGCCTTAACCCTAAAAGGAACTGTATGTGATGAAACAGAGTATGCCTGAACTTATATTTAATTTTGCTGCCAAATGTCTTTTGAGTGACTGGCTGTTACTCAGCTTCTTTTCCAGTCCTCTATTTTTATTAGGGTTTTTTTTTAATACTGATCTTTCCACAAACTGGTGACATAATGTCATCTCAAGATTGGAATTGGTCAGAACATGTTTGATGAAATGTATTTTAACTAAAATATGCTGCTGTTCGGATGCCAAAATATTTTGCAGAGGTGCTGGTGTTGATGAATGGGGAGCTTCCTGTATCCCAGGATGAGGTCTCTGCTTATGTTTGATGTAAAATCCTGATTGAAAACTTGATCTGTCTAACTCAGAAATAGATGTTTCAACACAATTCCATACCCTTCCATTTGAAAAGTTTTTGTTTTCATTTCAAGACCATATGAAAAAATTGGAAAACCTGCACAGTTTTGGAATGGACTTATTCCATTGTCACCCAGCCAGCTCTGATCAAGACCTTATCTCTCACAACTGCCTGTCCCAGATTTCCAGAAAAGGGTGCAGGGCTACAGCCATAGTTTTTTTCCTCAGAAGTCACCTCTTACTTTCATTGAAGCTTTAACATACCTTTTCTTTCTTGCTAAGGCAGGTTACTGGCTGTCAGAGCAGACCACAAGCACGCGTGTAGCTGTGGCTCGGCTCATTGGCTCTGGGTTGCTGTTGCAGCCATCCTGGCTGGTTTCAGCAATGTGACCGCTGCTTTTTTTAAAACAAAACAAACAAACAAACAAAAAACCCAACCAACCAACAATAAAAAACATTTATAAATGTTTGATTTCAAATTCCTGCGCAAGGATGACTTAATTGAAACCCACACTTGGTTGAACAGGGTTAGGCTGTGCCAAATAAAGCCTCTGTGCGTGTTTCATTTGAAACTTATAGAGAGAAGTTTGGTCATTAAGGCTGTGGTTTCTAGAAATGTCTCTGATGTGGAGTTAAACTTTTTTTGTTTTGAACTCTCATTTCGTTAAATGAGTGTAATGTTAGCTGTATAGCCTGAATTCTAATGACCTCTTTCTTGGTTTAAAGAGATGGAGTAACATTTTCAACCTTTGAGGCCATGGTTAGAGATTAAGTAGATAAGGTAAAAGCCTGGCCAACTGCCCTAATTAGACTTTGGTTCTTGCTGTGTATGCTGAGCTTTATTGGTCGTGTTTCCACTCACTGAACCCTCAGACCATTTCCTAACACACCTTGAACTTAGAGAGAAATCTCTGTTTTTTCTTTGGTTTCCCTGAAAGTCCTACACTTGAGCTGGAGAAAAATACTTTTTTTTCTTCCAAAATTAAAGCATTCTTCAAAATTGTGAATAGTTTTGAAAAATAGCTCTCCTGTTTGTTGAAGTATTTACAGCAAATACTATGTTGTTCTTTGAAAATTGTGATGAAAAGCGGTAGGAACTTCTATAAAAATTTTCTTCCGTAGGGGACTTTGAGTTGCCATTCTCAGAAATACTCAAGGGCTGAATTTTCCAAGAACTCGTAACCAGTCAAGCATATCAGGAATCAAATGTCTAAATACTCATTGAGGAGGTGGCCCCTAGAGAATGGAGCATCAGTGTCTGTCTGACAGGCTGTGGGACGTGGGCTCATGGTCTCTCAGACCACTTCTGAAAATGGGACTTGGGGTGACTAAAGCATCATAGGGAAATGGGCTGCAGAGCTTTGGGAGGTTTCTTTTGTAGAACTTTGGAAGGTGAATCCTCAGGGATGGTCTGTGTGAATGGTTTCACAGTGATGGCTGTAAAATTAAGTTGGGCAACTTGCAAGGTTTTTACTTAGTGTAAACCACCTAACACGCATGCTCTGCAGCTGGCAGGCAGAAATCAGAGAGGACCTTGTAGGAGATGCCACCAAGATAACTGCAGTCCATTAAGGGGAAAATTTCCAACTCCACCTTTTCAATGCAGGAATTTGTCATTGTGCCTAGCTATTACAGTGGGTGGTCTCTGTACTACTAATATGCTGAAGCTGTTAGAAAGGTATTCCCATCCCTCATAATTTTGTAGTGTTTACTTGCCCTTTCTGTGACACTGCAATTGACTCTACAGTTGTAATTATAACTAATAATTCAGTAATCCTGATGATATATTGCAACAAATTGACCAGTGATTACATAGGAAACTGCATTGTGGCAGTCACTGGGGCCTAGCATCAGACAACTTTGATTAGAGATGACTAATACCTTATCTAGCCTTCAGGGTGCAGAGGATGTTGAGTGCTAAAAGTTAACATTTCTATTAATTTAGATGATCTAGGGGATGGCAGTGTGTTAATTGTTCAAGTAAAGGAATCTTGTTTTGCAAAAAAGACTGCTTTGTGGTGTATGGAGGAACACCATTTCAGCTGCTGTTAGCTTTAGCTGAAATCGGCAGCATCATGGATCGCCAAAATCAAGCAGTTCTGTAAAGAAGGAGAGGAAGTGCCTGCAGAACTGCCTGCTTCCTCTACAGGCACTAAGTTGGAATCTCTTCTTCCTGTAGTCAGAAAATACATTAAAATCCAAAAATATGTTTGTAGTAATTAGAGTCAGTTACCCAAAGACGAACCGTGCACTACCCCTCTCCACTCCAGCTTCCCCAGGAATGATGTTTCTATTTTGAATAAATGTGTAGCATGTGCTACAGGATTTTCCCAGTACAATAGTGAGATGCAACATGGGAAACCTTTGGGATCAATGGGCTGCTTATAAGGGATCTATAAACTACAAATTAGTAAAAGACAGTCCACATCTTCTGTCCACAAACTACACACATGGCAATTTTAAAATATGTCTTCTTCTGCTTTAGAAATTTTGCAGTTGTCCACAAATGGAAATCACAGTTTGCAACAAACACCATAGCAAAGATCAACAGATACCTGCCTGTTGTGCAGAGGTCTGCCATTCAAGGTATTGCTGTGCTTTTCTCCACAGCACCCCTAATACAGGCATCACCATCATCCCTTTCTTCCTTTTAAATTGCTTTCCAAATGCAGCTCTACTGCAAAACCAGTCCCTTTGTAGTGGCTCCAGGGCAGTGGGAGAAATGCATTCAATTACATGCACAAACATAACCATGAAAAGTTAAAATGGGTTCAGCTAGATACCTTCTCACATACCTGTCTTATCTTTGGCTGTTTTCTAAGCTTTGGGACAGTGGCATTTTTAAACATACGTTACCATAACACCCTAATTTTAAATATGGACCTGTAGGCAGCAGTATAACATAAGTGTTTATACAAAAACTTGTACTGCAGGCCTTAGCTGAACCCTAGAGCTGTAGCTATTCCACAGTACAAATATAATCATTCAGGGGTGATCCTTTGCTTGGATAAAATGCTTCCATTCAAAACTAATGATAGTGTTTAAATTAATTAAGTTATAACTGAAGTTTTTCCATGATACTATCTTAGAATAATAACCTAGCAGTGGTACCCACAGCCTAATCAAAATCAGGCTTTGTGGTTTTAGGTGATATACAAACACTTCTGTAGACCTGAGGTTAAAGTGCGCACCATTTCCAAGGGAATTAAGAACCTCAGACTCACCTTCTAAAGAAATTTGGCTTTTTAGGACCAGCTTTTTCAAAGAGTTTATGCATTGCTCCTTTCAACAGTAGCAAAGGGTAAATGAAAAAAAAATTACAAGTGCTCATTTCAATAAGCTTGAGCCCTTTGCTTTAGCATATCTGCATATCACACCTATGTACTTTTAAAAACCTGAGTTTAGACACCTCCCTCACTTTTAAAAATGGGCATTAACACCACAAAGCTTAAGCATGAACAGAGGAATGTGATTCAGGATAACTTCAGAAAACAATTTTCAAAGGTATATTGTTACCTCAGGTTGTAAATAAGCTGCCTGGGAGAGTTTATTTTATGAGGCTAGTTACAGAAGTAACTTGAAATACCGAACAGGCATCTCTCTGCTTAGCTGACAGGTTGTTTAGAAAACGTGTTCTAAGCACTCCTCACTTCGTAGTTAGGCTCCTAAGTCACTGTTGAAAATATTGTCTTTAGAGTTGCCCTGAAGCACCTGTACTGTAACTGGGAAAGGAATGCACAAAGGAACAGAGCTGTTAAAAGCAAATACTAAAACAAACCACAGCTTTTATGTTAAAAGAAATGGTACATCTTGTGTAGTATGTCTTCAAAGCTTTTAAAGCTTTTCTGGCTGAAGCAGTCCTGTGAAGTGAACAGAAAGGAGAAGGAAAGCTACTTAAAGGCTCAGGCTCACTTTGAGCTTTCACTCGTACAAATGTTTTTTGACTGGTGTCTTATATAAATTAATTTAGTGTCACTTGTGCTGAAAGGACATGTTGGCTCTTGATCTTATTCCTCATAGGCACTTTTCTTTATATACCAGAGAGATAAGAAGGCATCCATCAAATCACAGCATTTAAAAGAAAGAGACAGAGAGGTCTCTCTCCTTCCTGCCTCTACTTTGCAACCACAGGAGTTTCTGAAAGTGCTGTCTTGCTACTTTCCCTCAGCTTCCCAGCACTGTCCTGCAGTTCAGACCATCCCTAGCGCAACTTTGCAGTAGAGATGTGTGGGGCTGAGGTGAGATTTAATCAAGCTGGTGGAATCAGGAAGAGAGCTTGAGCATGCTTACGGTGCAGGGTATACTTGAAGGATTTTTTACTGTGTCTGAACCAAGCCTCTGTTAATCTTGAAGCTAATTTGAGATCAAAAGCATAGAGACTGTTTGAAATCTTATCTGAATCAGGCTGCCAGATCATTTAAGGCAAATGTTAACTAAGATCACTTCAATTACCCCAATCAGTCAATCTTGGTAACCGAAATTGGGCTATTCAGATCAGGGGCTGATCTACTACTACTAGATTAGGATAGTAAATGGGATAAATTAACTTTCCTGTATTTCTTAATGCTGTGTCTAGCTCCTCCATATCCAAACCACACCATGGCATAGCTATAACCCAGCCTCACAAGTCCAGGGCTATTGTCTCCAGCATCCAAAGGGCTCAGAGTCACAGTTTGAGTTTTGAACCACTGTCAGTTCAGGCACAAAAAAAATCTCACCTTTCCAGGGGCATTGCCTTTGCAAATAGAGTTATACCACTAGATAAAAAAAACCCATAACTCTCTTTGGTGATAGCTGAGAGTCCACAGGAGTTGTTCACTGTGATATGAGATAGATAGTCACTAAAAATGTTTTAACTGAACCTAAAGTATCATCAGGTGCTGGCTGAAATCCTGACAAAATCAGTGCATTTGAAAATGCACCTGTGTATGAGGAGGTTGGCTTGGCAAGGGTTGGTGTTAGGAGGTAGATAGTTCTGGTACCGGTTTATAAGTACAGAATTTTGAAGAGCTTTTTCCTAGGAGGGCATTTTTCCCCCCCTTTTCAAGATTGGTTTTGGCTTGCAATTCTCATGGCTTAGAGTTCAGGTTGGGCAGCTGGAACTCAAGGTTAGAAATCCAGGGCCAAGTTTCTGGTCTCTGCTTTCTGGTGCCTGCCTCAAGCAAGGTTCCTGTCTCTCTACCCAGGCCGTAAAACAACTGTCCAAGTGTATGTCTGTCTTAAAAATGAGTCGAAGCCTTTGACTGACTACAGAAGTGAAAGGGGCTTTTACTTTTCCTCCTGTTTTTAAGCTGTTTAGGACCTGTGCCTCTTGACAATCTTTCCTTTTGGTAATTCCTTCTCTTTCTTGGAGTAAGAAGAAAGTATAAAGAAAGTTGTTTAAGAAAAAATTGTTTGTTTCAGAAAAAATGTAGTTTCTCTGAATTACAGATTTTCAGCTCTCAAAAATACAAGCTCATGGTTCAAACTAGAGCCAGACATCTTCCTTTTCCTTGCTATGCATGCAGCTGTTTCTGCCCTTGCAGAGAGGACTATATGCACTTTACTAGTGAACATGGGCCCGGCTCTGAGAGTTTCTTTGTGCGGCTCAGTGGAGGTACCTCGGCCCTTTCCACAGACATCACTTTTGCAGAAGCCCTGAGCATGCTGGTGGGTTTATAACATACCTGAATGGAGGCTTAGAGTAAGGCCAGCAGATTCATTTTCACTCCCAACCTCAGGTGGGGTCTGAATGCAGATAAAAGGCTGAGGCCCCAACCCACCAAGTCACCTCACTTATAAAGGAAGGCAGAGGAATCAATAACATATGTAATTTACAGCATAGCAGTAATAGTGGAATTTTATAGTGTCTTTCAATTATAGCCTTGAAACTGATTTCTTTACCTTCTGTGCATTAAATATGCGTAACCGTTGCTGCGGTACAGGACTGGAGCAAGCCAAGCAATGTGCATTAGATCCCAGTAGAGCAAACAAGTCTCAGTATAATGTTGCCACCCATTTATTTTGGGTGCCTATGGTATATGGTAAGCTCCCATGGCTCAAACATCCTTGCCTGTCTTTCCACATATATTTCACAAGTTCACAAGCCATAGCTGTTAATAATACCAGCAAATTCTTGTTTTAAAAAAAGGCAGATTTTTTGGTAAATATAAGCAACATCTGGTTATGATTGGAGAGGAGATTGGTATTGGAAGTCATTCTGAGAGGTTTATAACGCTTCTCCTAAAACTGTCTACTGTCTACTGTCCCCTCCCTCTTCTGCCCCAAGGCCTATAAAAAAGAAAAAATCTTTCCCTTTGATATCCTGACACTAGCTCTAAGGAAAGCTCTAGTAGGGAGCAATGCTTAAGATCCAAGGGAAAAGTCCTTATCTATTGCCTCAAGCTACAGCTTTTACCTGCTTAACACCTGTAGTATGATTGATAACACTTTACAAGATATGATAAAGACATTTAATGCCATTAGCAAGATTCACACACTAGTAGTCTTTGCTCAGAGCTATAGGTTCAGTCATTACCAGTAGCAGTTTGTATTTTCTGCTCCAAGCTGATTTATCAGGGTGTGCAAACTTCACTTTGGACATGCAGTCCCAGTATGAATATGACCAAGCACATTCTTGTTTCATAATTAGATGTGTATGAAGATCAGGATGCAGTGCCTCCAGCCACTGTGGACAAACCTGTTGCTCTGACAATGTGAAACAGCAGTTGAGAGATTTGGTGCATGAGCTCAAGTTGGAAAAAAATGTCTTCCTCTTTCTTTCTGTGAGACTCTTCTCAGATGTGGCATATATCCTGGTGAGATCCTACACAATTTTGCACACCAACCTTGAAACACCTTTGAGACATGACAGATATTTTGTCAATAGTACAGTACTCTACTGTACTTCATTCTGCAGCTTTCTTCATTTGCAATCCCACATTTTCAGCACTGAAGGAATGCCATACTGGCATAGCATGCCTGGTTTTTTCCCCATCTAGCTTCTTGTGTGGTTAATGTTTGTTTTCATGAAATGAGTGCATGCTGCTCTGTAGTAGTGTAAATGAGGTTTTCCATGTGCCAAGTAAAACATCAGAGAATAAAACTAATTTTAAAAAAAAATTAAAAAAATAAAAAAGAAAGAAAGAAAATCAGAAAGAAGAATCATCTTAAGGTCCCCTGGGGCTATACAGCCATACCAGTGGGAAAAGGAAATTTCAGCCCTGTGGGTCTGAGAGAGAGGAATAGGCCAAGGCTATAGCACATGCAGAATTTGAGGGCTATCATGTGAGCTGCTGGTGTTTAGGGAAAGTCTTGCTAGATGAGACTTAATAGGATTTTACACCTACCATCCTACATAACAAAGCAGGGAAGGATCAGGTCCAGGTCCTCTGAGCTTGCCAGGCCCGTCTCTAATTTGATCTCCTTCCAAGGCAGTGCTGCTGTCTGTGCCTTCATAATGTCAAATCTCACTCTCAGAAAAGTCCTTGCAACCACAGCGGTTGTCTGTAGAAGACCACTCCACTCTGATCAGCTCCTGGGGAAAATATATTAATGAAACAAGTGCTCTTACTTATTCCAGGTGAAGTGACAGGTGCCAGCTGGCTGGTGCTCTACCTGTGGATGCAGGCAGAGGTCTCCCTCCCATCACTCTTTTGCATCTCAGCTTCTCCAACAGGACATAAAGAGGGACAATATTTGTAAAGCTCTTCCTGACCACTCATTCTGCAGGGAAGTTTTTGGTTTTGGCTTGTTGTTTGGGTTTTTTGGGGGTTTTTGTTTGTTTGTTTGTTGTTGCTTTTTAATGTGTGTGATATTTTTAAATATTAACATCAATGATGTTTTTAAATGACAGAAAGTGTTGCCTTAAATACCTGTTCAAAAAGTAACCTTATTATGGTCTACTCAACAGGACAGTTATGCTTTTTATTTCTTCACTTCCATTGCAAAGAGTTGCTAATTAAAGATGTGATGTAGACCCACACAGGAAGGAAAGAATTTCACAAAAATATCCTGTTTCCCACCCGTTGGATGGGAATAGAGTGGGGGGAAAGAGAATGAATCAAAGGATGAGCACAAGAATATAGTTAAAACTGCAATAGTGACAATAAGTGCTTGTTCTTTTCCACAGGAGCCTGTCCTAAGAAAGGATTCCTGGTGGGACATTTCCTGTTCACATTGCAGTCTTTCTCATGAGAATCCACTCTCAGACCCCATGCCTCCTTGTGGACTCTGACAGATGGTGGCATCCAACTGGACCCTGACTGAGCAAAGTAAGGAAGAGTCAATCATGAGACAGTACTGGTGGTGCTGGACGGTAAGGCATAATCCACAACCAACACTCATGTTACAAGAACTGCAGCAAGAATTAAAAATACTTTTTAATGATTGCTTGTGGCTACTCCAGATAAAAATAATGCAGTAGGTCTCAAGAATGCAAAGACGCTTCAAGAGCTGTATTCCATTTTGGTTAATGCATGTCAAATTATACTGACAGGGTCCTGTTCCTATGAAAAGATTTCTTGAGAAGTGTTAATCATATATGATGCTTATCAAGAATGCTTAGGAATAATTAAGAGATATTTGGTACTCTGTACAGTTGCCCTTGGAATAGCTGTTCTGCCAGTCGAGCTGTTAGTCTAAATTCCTACTCACATCCATCTTGAGTGAAGAACCCTCTATTGAGAGGGTTTGGGAAAGTGGTATTTGCTAAGTAGATACTGTAAGCATACTACTGTTCAGCTGTGTAGTGGCAGGCTGCACATATGTACTGGTACTCTGTGTATCTTACAGAGAAACTGGAAGCATTGGGAACCTGCAATCTACTGAATCCTTCTATTAGTAAACCACACACTCTGGGCTTGGAAACCTCTGCCTTTAACTTGGTTACTCTTGTAGATGCCAAAAGAAACTTATTCAGACAACACTTGACCTTATGGAAAATATCCAAGATTACTTTTTCAAACTGTTACCTATTAGATTACTTCTTTGAACTGTTAGCTAGGTTTTGATAAAAGGAAAACAGAGAATCTTTTCCTTTAGCTATTCTCTCACTAGTCAAATCAATTTATTATCCATGTGTCTAACTCCAAGTTTCAGAAGTTGGGTAGACACCTTGATGTGGAAGACAGGTATTTATGGAAATGCTTGGGAAGACATTTTCCATGTGGAGGCAGATTGAAGCATAAGACCATTACAGAAAGCATGTGAGGCAGAAATAAGAGAAAAATTTTATAGGTCTGATATTGTTAATGTTTTTAAATACAAAAAGATACCTCCAAAATCTAAGAAAGATTGATTTCCCTACTCAACAGGACTCTATTACCAGCTAGTCCTAAAGAAAGAATGTATAAAGCACTGTGAAAAAGAACCCTAAATTCTTTTCTCCTCCAAGAAAAATGATCACTTTTTGGAAGTACTTTTTATTCCTGATAAGTTGGCAGAAACTTTGCAAGAAATTGATAAGAGAATGGCAGTGCTGTCCTCTAGACTAAGGAGTCTGGTACTCTTGTTCAGTGATGGTGATGCCTGCCTGGCTGAGTACAGCTTCTGAAGCCTGTTAGTGCCTCATGAATAATTGCAAAGTCAGAGTTCTCTCCTGGCAGGGAGCACAAGGCTGTGTTGCTCCAGAGAAAGCCCTAGAGACAATCCTGGAACCTTTCGTGTAAGTTAAGTGTATGTTTGAATTCCTGCTTCTGTTAAACTGGTATTCTATTCCCTTACACTTCACAAAAGTTTTTATGTATTACTAATCTTAGTTGATCCTATTATGGCATCATAAATGCAGATGGAGGAAAATTGGCAGAAGCTGGATTTTCTCAAACATCATTACATGCTGGGGTTTTCAGTTTTGTCCTTAATGACACTGGACAGAAGGCTGTGGCCTTCACAGGACCAAAGACTTGGCCATGCACTTTCGCAACAGCAGGTGTGCTTTTGCTTTTTTTTAGACTTCTAGTGGTCTGCTCAGAAGAAAATATTAATTATTAGACAATACAAGTTTTCCTATCAATACAAAAATGAAAACACTCAAAGGCAGTGTAGAACATAAATTCTTACCATTTTCTGCATATCTGAGATGATTCGATATGTTCATTGCACAATGGCAGCTACACAGTTAAGATGGTTAAAATACATTTAGATGCTCTTTATTGCATCTTAAAGAGCAATCACAGGAAAAGTAACAGTTGGGCTGGAAATGGATAGAGTTAGCTCAGAACAAAGGTTTCCTATTCCAGAATTACTCTCCTGTCACTCTTGTTCAGGAATAGTGACAGAACACCCCTTGGAGATAAATCTGCCAGTAGACAGATGAATATTTTCTTTCAATTTTCATATCCTTGACTAAAACTAGAGTGACTGTCATACAGTTCCTTATCATATCTGTGAGTCACCTATCAAGATTAAGATCTCAAAATGCAAGAGAAGATGCTTGCAGGTCATGACAGGTGAGAGCAAGTATTAATAAGAGAAGTCCTAGAGAGTCTGTGCTTCACAGGCACACAGTGACAGAATTCACACTTATGCTCCCATATTTGAGTATTTTTGGTTCCAAATCCTGCTCAGGAAGTGTGGCTTACTTTGTGCTTTTTGTTCGTTTCCTATTGACCAATTGCCACTTTTTACCTGAAAGCACTGTTTATATCATTCAGTAGTTTATCATCAAGAACACCTGTGTGGGAACTGAAGGCGATAAGGAAATTTTCAATACATCACTGTTTAATGTTAGCAAGGTGTGAGCACATATAGAAATCACTATCTGTCTCCTATTTAAGTAAGATAAGGAAATTATAAAATGGGGTGTGTTCTACCTATGGTCAATATGCAAAATCCCACCTGAAGAGATAAACACTTGGAAGCTGTAAATTAAATGTAAAACAATGTCTCAAAAACGTTCGCTAAGGGATTTTATCATGCATTTGTGTTCCAAAGTAAATCTTGCTTTATTTTCTTTTTTCTATAACACTTGTTAATGGCCATGCCACAGTGAGATATTCATTTATATCACACTTCTAAGGAATAGTGTTCAGGCAGCTTCTTGTTTTTATACTGGATTAGTGCTTGCAAGGATCTATGGTTGAATACAGATACACGGAGAATCCTAAATCTAATAAAATGGTTTTGGCCAAACAAATCCTGAGGGACTGTGCTGAGATAACACAAAGGGTCGTCTTCGTAACTTTGCTGCTAGTGAAAAGAGGGCTTGCCCTGTGAAAATACTCACACAGAATCACAGAATTATTGAGGCCAGAAAAGACCTCTGAGATCATCAAGTCCAGCCTATGATCTAACACTACCACTTTGGCTAGACCATGCCACTAAGTGCCACATCTGGTCTTTCCTTGAACACCTCCAGGGATGGTGACTCCACCACCTTCCTGGGCAGTCCATTCCAATTCCTGATCACCCTCTCCATGAGAAAGTGTTTTCTAATATCCAGCCTAAACCTCCCTTGGCACACCTTCAGTCTATGCCCTCTCATCTTATCATTAGTTGCCTGGGAGAAGAGCCCGACTCCTACCTGACTACAACCTCCCTTCAGGTAGTTGTAGAGAGTGATAAGGTCCCCCCTGTGTCCCCTCTTCTCCAGGCTAAACAAACCCTAGCTCCGTTAGCCTCTTATTATAAGACTTTCCCTCTAGTCCCTTCAACAGCCTTGTTGCTCTCCTCTGGACCCGCTCCAGCACCTCAATATCCTTCTTGAAGTGAGGGGCCCAGAACTGTACACAGTACTCAAGGAAAGTGCTGAGTACAAAGGGAGAATTACATCCCTACTCCTGCTGGCCACACTATTCCTGATACAGATCACGATGCCATTGGCCTTCTGGGACACCTGGGCACACTGCTGACTCACTTTCAGTCAATAGTCAACCAGTACTCCCAGGTCCCTCTCTGCTGGACTGCTCTCCAGCCACTCTTCCCCCAGTCTATAGCGCTGCATGGGGTTATTGTGGCCAAAGTGTAGGACCCTGCACTTGGTCTTGTTGAACTTCATGCCGTTGGCCTCTGCCCATTGAGCCAGCCTGGCCAGGTCTCTCTGTAGCCTCTTCCTACCCTCCAGCAGATTGACGCTCCCCCCCCCATTTTGGTGTCAACTGCGAATTTACCAGGGCTAGACTCAATCCCCTCATCCAGGTCATCAATAAAGATGTTGAATAGAACTGGACTCAGTACTGATCCATGGGGGACACCACTGGTCACCAGATGCCAACTGGATGCAGCACCATTCACCACCACTCTCTCGACCTGGTCATCCAACCAGTTTTTAACCCAGTGAAGGGTGCACCTGTCCAAGCCACTGACTGCCAGCTTTTGCAGGAGGATGCTGTGGGAAACTCATTTGAAAACACCCTGCACTGAGGATAATACAACCGAGAGAAAGGATGGACTTTGGGAATAGCACTGGCCTGGGAATCACGAATTTTCACAGCTTTTCCTTTCCCTCACAAATAAAAAGTGCATAAATAGTGCTGAATTCAGTAGCCTCAACTCTTTTGTGAATCTGTGCTTTGCCTTCTTATTTTTGAATTCCCTGATAAAATAACAATACCACTATTATGATCTGCATCTCACTTTTTCAGACTGAAAGTTTCTAAACTACTCTTGCTCTGTGAACATTACTGTGATAATGTAAGATTGATCTGCTCCACTCCAGCTGATGTAGCTGGGTGCCTGTAATGTATCCTTCACGCAAACAGCTGAAAAGCGTTACACACATAGCAACACTGTTGTTTAACCCAAGGCATTTTCCTACCTCCATATTTAGTATGCAAATATGTAGTCTGGCTTTTGGATCTGTGGAATGCCTAGTGCAATTTACCACTCTTTGAAAAGTTGGTTCTGCCTATCTTACTTTCTCGAAACTTCTCAAAAATCTACTTTTCTTCTGCATATGAGACAAGATTTCTCAGTGGCATAATGCAGACCTTCGAGGATGCTAGCCCATCACTAGCTGGACTCAGGAGACCTTGCCAGTCTTGCTTTGCATTGGTCAAGATTTATCACTGTAACTATGCTTCTTGACAGAGATTGTACAGAAGTCATGTTTCCTCAGACACAAGACAACCAGGAGATTTTTTTCTGGCTTGGAGATCTTGACTTTGATTGACTGATCAGCCCCATGTTGAAGAAGCCCTGTCATCCTGCTGCTTTTCAGGGTTCCTCTCACAGCTCCCTCTGTTTCCAATGTGAACCACTGTCTTCTGGTACCAAAACAGCCAGGACTCCATGGGCGAGCTTAGCTCACTCTGCCTATGTCAGGCAGCCTCCATTGCTAGCAGCTGGATTGCTATATGAAAGGACTTAAGTGTTGCTTTCACTGAACTGAAAAGAGTGGACTTGGCAAGCTCATTGGCTTAATGAGGTCTGCAAACTGTCTCTGAATCCAAGACTCCCATGATGGCGATTGTTAGCACTTTTCAACACAGCAGTCTTTATATGGGGTAAAATATTCAAAAGTGCTTAAGCAAAGGTCAATAAGCCCTAGCTATTAAAATAAATAAATAAATAAACCCTGGACCCATAATTAACAGATGTTTGTGGTCCTACAATAAGTGAAACTATTTTAACAGCACTTTGGTAGAAACCAAATGCTAAACTAACCCTTCGGTTAAAAAGCAGCATAATTCTGTAGCATGATGGGAAGGCCTCCCTCTCTGAAAATAAGCAACATCTGGGTTCAGGGAGCATCTAATTATCAAAGTACGACCAAAAGGAGGGTGCTTGGAAGTGCTTCCACCCCCAGTGCTGAACTCTGGTGAAGCATCTTACCTGTGGCAGGGTAATCCGCTCCTTTGGAAGCAGCTGCTTCAAGCTCTGGCACCTCACCTCATTTCCTCATGGGTCACTCCCACATTTGGGACAGCACAGAACAGGCAGCATAGAGAAAAGCTGCCCAGCTGGAAGGCTGCACAGAAAGTCACAGTCTGCTTGTCCCCTTTAACCTAAGGGCTGGTGAGTGGCATCCGCAGGAAGGAGACAGCAGCTTCAAACACTTCAGGAAGCCAAAGGATTTCTCTCTTGCATCCAGGCCACTGAATGAAAAGGAGGGAGAACACCACTTCTTACTTTGTGAAATCTAGCCTTTTGATTTCCTTTGCTTTTACTGCATGTGTCCAAAAATGAAGTGTTTCATTTTGGGGGTCAGAAGGAGCTTTTAAATAAAAAATTATGTTTTCTCTTTGTTCATTTCATGTAAAAAAAGCGGGGGAAGGAGTTGCATCAGTTTAGTCCAACCTTTCAAAATCTTTCCAATTCAGCAGTCATGCTGAAAATAAATGCTGTTATTCATGCAGCCCTAGTCACTTTGGACACAGTAGCAGTGAGATACTGCTGATACACAAATACGTGTATTTCATTTTAAGGCATTCATTTACACAGAGAAGTAGCAAGACTAAGTGTGAGAATATATGTTTCAAATTTTAGGGCCTGGATTTGCAAGCACCTATGATGGACATAGATGATAGAAATTGAGTACAAATCCCACTTAGATTTAAATTTATCCTCCTGTTAAAGCTTGCAGTTTGTGCAGTGTATCTGACTGTTACTTTCTTTATTAGTAACAGTGCTGTGTGGGTTGGAATGAAAGCTTTCTACAATAAACCTCAGCTCTACTGACCTGGCTAGCTTTGACCCAAGTATTAGACTTCTTTCTACTGCAGGCTGTGGAGATATGGTTTAAAATGAAAGAAGCATCTGTACCTAGGTTGAGCAAATGAAACCCAATTTATGGCAGCAAAAACTGCAGAAGCTAACTGGCAATCTCATTTATCCTTCTAAACATAAATGAAAATCACATGTAAAATATTATTAATAAAACAACTAGCATCTTTGGTTATTTTAAGCCTAGACTCTGCCAAATGCAAATACAATAAATAATTTTAGAGAGAGAACTGGGTAGGCTAGTCCAAAATCTGTTTTTGTATTTTTCTTTTTACAGAGATGCCAAGACTGTTTGATCAGCATGGGAGAGCAATTTGTTGACTCACCAACCTAGCTCTCTCTGATTAGTGCTTACATAGCACTTTGGAAAGGTTGGCCAAATACCTTCAAGTCAAGTACCTTGTTATTATGAACATGAGTGCCAATAACAAAGTAAAAATAGCCTGCATGTCACTGAATAATAAATCATGGTGGCAAATAAATGGCTTTTCTAAGAAATGCTGTATTTACATTTCGTCACATGACATGGCTTTGCTTACGCTCGTGGACGTGATAACACTTAAAAGAATATTTCCTTTTCACTGCAGCATCTTGGCATCAATCATCGTAGGGCAACTGCATATTCTGGGATCTGTTTGCAATCAGGCAAATGAAGCGGCAAGGGAGATTTAGCAGTGAGACCAATTTTTAGTTTAAGTGATGAAGCTGCATAGGTAAACATAGCTGGCCTTATTCAGCGGTCATAAACTACCTCCGTCACATGAGCCTTTGGCATAATTACTCATGCAGAACAGGTATTCATCCTCTCTAAGCACTACATGAATGAGGCCATGGTAAAGTTATGCAAAGGGAGTATGTATCCAATCTGATAAGAAGTCCTTAATAATTGCCGGTATTTTCCATAATATTAGTTTAGGGCTAGAGCCACAAAAAAGGTTTAGGCATGTAAGCTCTGCCTAACTGCCTCTGTAGGGATTTGCGGCCAATATTTAGATCCTCAAAAGCCCTGTTCAGCTACTGCCTAACCCTGGAGGCGTCTGAAGTCTGCAAGTGCCTACGTTCCTGCCAGTAAAATTCCTGAGGTGCCCAAAGGTCTGCTCCTGGGCCTGCCTGGGACTGCCTCTGGTTTGTCTTCTTTTTTTTTCTCTTTCTGTTCCTGAGCTCAGTAAGTAGACACCCAGCTCATGTTTAACCCCTGATGGCATCCATGAATAAGAACTCTGATAGAGGTCCTTTGAGAAGTCTCAGTTGTCCCCTGACCGCAAAAAGAAAGCAGTACAGCTGGTGGAAATAGTAGTTTCACCTCCTAACCCCTCCTTGGTGGCAGAAGACTTAACTTCAGGTGCTCCTTCTGCCAGAGAGGGGACGTCCCCCCTCATTGCTGTGCTCCAAAACAGAAGGCAAGGATAGTTACCTAGTCCAGGGCATCAAGAGGAAACCACAGCTAAAGTTGATAGCCTGTTGCAGGGTGTAGACCTGCCTCTCTTTGCTGTGTGAAGAGACATCCCAACATATCCCATCCATCTCTGGATGCTCATCTGGCAAGCATTCCTGTACCCTGCTGCCTGGGCAGCTCTGCCATTCACTTCCCCTGGGGAACACTCTGGGGTGCCAGGCACTGTGCCAGCTTCAGCAAGGAGGGCCTGGGAGTGCTGCAGCCTCACCTGCCTCTAGCCTGGTGATCTGGACACTTGGCAGGAGGCTTGGGCTGCACTTCCAGGGGCAGCCAAACCAGCACAATCCCTCCCTGCTGCCAAAAAGTGAAGGCCCTGCTCCCTCACCCCATGCTCATTGGTCATGAGTCCTTTCTCTCCTGTGGCAGTTCTGGCATCACTGGCCTCTGCTCAGGCAAATCAACTTCTGAAAATGCCATAAAGTTTTTTTGTTTTTCCTTCTTGGCAGGTACGCCTTTCTGCAGGTTTAGTGAGTTATGTCATCCCATGAAGGGATCCAGCATCCCCAGAAGCAGCATGACAGTCCTGCTGGTGGTGATCAGCTGTTGCCAGCTCCAGCAAAGGCTCTGTTTCGACATCAGAGAAAACTAGCTAAGAAATCTTTCTTAGTTTCTTCTTTCTTTTTCATAGAAGCTGTTCAGTGGGTGATCTGCAAAATCAGCCTGTGGCCATCTTGTACAGGAGGTGATGTTCATGAGAAAGGGCTAACTTAGGTACCGTACACCAAAGGAAGTGCAGGCCAGCATCAGACAGCTGCTTTGTCACTAGCAAAGGGAAGAGGGAGAGTGATTTCTTTCAGAAACACACATTACTTTTTCTAATCTCTTTTTAACTGCCTTCAGGTGACTATGAAAGCAGATGTGGCAACTGTGCTTCAGAGTAAAGTGAATCGTGTGAATGTGATGGGGGCATTTCCCCCTTCTTGCTTCTCACTTTGTCAGATGAAATCTTGGAGATCAGCAACACAAGAAATGCCAAATGTAGCAGCTGAAAGACCCAGCTGAAGGAAAATGAGATAAAGAGTCAGAGCTGGGCTGGGAGGGAGAAAAGACCATGGTTGTCCAGGTGCTTCCTGAATTTAACACCCTATTGCTTTGCCGTAAGTGGCCACCTTCACGAGTTAAAAAGGACAGAGAAACTCACACAAGATTTTTCTGTGTCCTTCCTGATTGACTTCTAATTAGAAGTCAGTTTGGACCCTGTCTAACTTGGTCAGGTATAGCTGGGTACCAGCATCTAGCACATCCAGATGGAGATCAAATGCCTTGCTGACTCAGGTGTGGAGTGAAGATTATCCTTTCTCAAAGCACCAGGAATCTTTGGAGGCATGTTTTCATGCACAGGTAGGCAGCTGCTCAATTTCAAATCTGTTACTGATCTATCTTTTATCTCTGACAGAACAGCAGGAGAAATAGTGTTTGTGGCCAACCAGACTTGGATAAATTCTGCACATACATGTGCCTGCCTGTATAGTTTCTGGTTCTTGGATGTGTTCCTTGACCATGGTTGCACTGGTAGCAGTAGGAGGTTAATCCACACCTTTCAAACAGATAGCCCAGCATCAAGTATGTAGCAGAGGTGACATTTGGGCAAGCAACTGGGGCAGTAAGTTATCAGGGCTGATGAGGTTTAAGTTAGGCAGCAGTGCCAAGCGCACAGAATGCAGGTGTAAGGAAGGCAGGACATGCACCTCGTGCCTGCTGGTGGTTCCTTTGTTTAATGCCTGCTCAACTATGTGACATTGCTGATTTGGTCTTGAACAGAAATACTTCATTCTTATGACTTTTCAGTCTGTGGTCCCCTCACATAGATATTGCACATGTTAATAGATATGCTAATAGATATGCTACTGAATAGCAAGATAACATAACTAACTCCTTTTTCATCTCATGTATGCTTAGCTTAAGATTTCTTGTAAGTGGTGGATGCTGGGTTGCCCTTTCTGTGTGTCTAGGAATTGCTGCAGCACCTGCGAAGGCAGGGCCCTAACTAATGGCGGGGGGGGGGGGGGGGGGGGGTTCTCTTGTTAGAGTATTGCAAAGGGCTGTTAATAAGCAGCGTGTTATATATGCAGTGAAAAAACAAACAAAATGCTTCACTGCTCAAGTGTCTGCTCCTTGCAGCTTCCACAGTATGGTGGGTTTAAAATGTCCAGGACACTTTTTCCATACGTCACCCAATTTCAAGGCATGGTATAAATCATGGTTTTTATCAACCAAAGAATTAACTTCAGGATAAATAAATAATGTTGTCAGCTTCTGCCTCTTGCAATGGTTTGAATTTGAGACGTATTACAGAAGATCTCTGGTGTTCCTGCTCTCTTCCCCAACTCCCTGCCCTGCTTCTTGGTCTGTGAGAAAATATGTTCTCCTGGTAGTGCCATATTAGAAAGGAGGGGCGAGTGTTTCCTGTCTAGTGGAGCTATCATCAAGTTTCAGTGTAAAAAAAGCTGAAAGGGTCTGCAGATTTGGAGGCTTTTCTGGTGAGACTTGCTCTGTACATTTGTTTTTATAGTACTATGGTTGCCAATCAAAGAAGCAAGCAAGTCACTGCTTAATCCAGTGCAGACTAAACAGCAAGGGGACTGGTTATGGGAATTTGCTTACAAAGAGATTTCCTGTTCTGTTTGGAGGTCAGTCCCAGTAAAAAGGAGATAGTGGAGGGATTTACTTGGTTCCTCAACATATAAGTGTGGAAGTGATAATCCCAATTTAGCACATTAAGAACGTGGGCAGGAATCTACCAAGTGTCCATGAAGGGAGTCTTTTTTCCTCTGTTACATTGAGGGGGGCTATTCTTTCAAACTGACAGATAATCCATGCCTTAGTTTTGTCTTGGTTGTCCTAGTTTTCAGGCCATAACCAGAGTGTAGATCCTTGAAAGACAAAGTGTGGCAAGTTATTCTTTTGTGATTGTATAATGAGCTAAACTGTTAGTGCGTTTTACAATCTCAGTTGTTTTAAGTTGTCCTGAATTTTCATGTAAATGAGTGAGTAGTCACTCAAACAAAAATCCAATCTCTAGGCATAATTTTAGAGATTAGCTAGAACATTTAATTGCTTCAGCTGATGCAATCACACTCTTCCACATCAGTAGAATAGAGCAGGGTTGTAATTTGTGTTGCCTTGGGGAACTCTGTGATGTGCTTTATATAATCACACCACTGTATTATGATAGATGGTTAGAATGAAGCTGAGGTCAAGAGTCACAAACGTAGGACACTTCTGGGTAGCAGTGGTCAGCACGTGAAGAAGCACAGTCTGGGAATGTAGCAGTGGTCAGTGCGTGAAGAAGCACAGTCTGAGAATGTTTTCCACAAGGCAGTGAGAGTTTGCTCCTTCCACTACGCTCTGAGGAAGTAGAGCTGGAGCTGCTTTTCCAACAGGGATTGCAAATGAACACCCTCTTCCTTCATCATAAAAGTCCTATAAGAAATGCTACCAAGGATGGTCAGATTGCATCAATCATTTTTGCTTGGAAGTGTCTTCTTGTTAACTAGGGACGATTTGCATGCAAGAAAGCTGGTGCACTGGGAGGGGCTATTGCTGAGGAACAGAACGGTTAATGAGGAATTCAGTTGTTCAGCTCGTTACTCATTCGCTTCCTCTGAAGACGGGAGCAGAGATGAGCATTGAGTATGAGTGGCCCAGGTGGAAACAGCAAGGGTGAGAGCTGCAGATAAAGGGCTCTAGACAAAGAGGAGAGATGCAGTTATTGGTGAATGGAGATGTTGGTATCCAGAGTTACTCTTGGTTATGAGTTAACATAAGGGAAAGAATTAGCAACACTGTTCAGTAAAGTCAAAACGTCCACTATTGCAGCCACAGCCCCATCATCTACCTTTTACTCTCTCCTTCTGTTTAGGAACAAATGTGCCAGCAGAGGAGTTGTGAATTACTGGAGTTCAGTCCAGTCAGAGATTAGCTCAGCCTACATCACAAGTGAAGCATTCCCATTGGATATGCTGCAGGCATGAGCAAGACCTCTGCCATTCCTGTCTGTTTCTGTCTGCTCTCTGCTTGTTCTGTATTACAAAGTCCCATACATTGTTTTCTTGCCTCCCCTGTCCCCCCTGTCCCCACTTCCCCCGCACTCCCCTATATGTCCTTGTATCATCACATGCTCTATATTTATTCTTAATATGTATCCTAGAAATGTCCTCCTGCTTTTCTGGATAGTTTTTGGTTGTGAAGCTGTCAGATTAATCTTGACACTTGCCAGGAGTTTGTCCCATTAAATGCCCAACTGTTTGCTTTCAGAAGCATACAGATACCTGTTTTTATCTCAGATGCATTTCCAGCCTTCACATTGATATATCAACATGGAAATAATAGTCAAGTTGAAAATCTATAGTTCTTAAGATACAGACTTCTGATGAACAAATCTAGTTTACTGTGGTAAATGCAATTGTTACCTTTTGTGACATTAAAATTCCTTCCATATTCAAGATACTTTCCATATTTCAAGATTCACCCACTCAGACTTACACAGGCTGGAGTTGGGGTCTGCCAAGGTTCTTGTTAGAGTCTTCTTTTGGGGTGGGGTGTGAGGAGATCGCAGCAAATAATTGCTTTTCTAAAAATATGCTTGATTCTTTTTTGCCACCCTGGTCAAAAAGTCTTTAACTGTGCTTACATGTACACCAAGTTGTCAAGCACATGAGGTACATATTATTACACTCACTACTTCTGTGAGTCTCCTGGTATAGTGTTGTCAAATCATGCAATACTTGTGTTCATCTACACATTGTCTTTATAGTGACATTGATGGCAAAGCCAAACAAGAGCAATGAGAGAAGGTGTCCTAGTTTGACAATGGGGTCTGTGCTGCATTTCTTTAATTGGTGAATTGAATCTTGATCTAAAACTTTGCTCATATCAATTATCTTTTCTTGTATACGTTAACTTGGTCAGTAAGTGCCGATTTCTCCAGTTATTTGTTTTACTAAATCTTCCATTTCTCTATTTGGGTATGAGATACAGTGCTTCATAGTTCTGGATATTAATCTTGTCGTCTAAATCAATTCCTTTTTATGACATAGATCTGTTTGGTATCTCTTGAAAGCATTCTGCAGATTTCATAGTCTCATTCATCCTCACTTTAGGTTTTCTCATCAGAGAGCAATTATAGTTTTAGCCAAATACACAATGCTGTCATGTGGGAAGAGCTGTGACGTATTAATATTGACTACCGGTGGTGAATCTAACCATAGTAACTCAGATTTGTTAGTCTTCTCTATTTGAAATTACTGCTTTTGTGCTTTGTGCACTAGCTTTTTGCTGTTGGCTTCCTCAGTGCTTCTTGGGCTGATTGGTAATTTTGTTTTAAGTTGAGCTTCAATTTTGCCACATGTCAATTGGAGTAATTTCCCAGTTCCGTTGTAAACTTAGATGTCCTGGAAAGCTGATTCAAATTCCCCTAGACAGCACAGGTTGGCTAATCTGGCTGGTAGCAACTCTGCCTGGGGAATTGCACACTTTCTGGTGGATACTGTTTTTGGGAACATTTCTCTCCCAGTTGCGAAGCAAGGCACCATCCCCAATTCCATTAGTCTTCCCAAATTGTAGCAGAGGAATAAAGGTTGTGCACAGCTTTGACTTTCTCACATTCTGTAGGTGGATACAGGATGTATTTTTGATCTCCTCAGTTTGTTGGTTTCATGGTACAAATGTCATTTTTGGGAACTGTGTATGATACCTATCACAGAGCAATTGACTACTGATTTGCTGTTAATCTGCAAGTAGTTTCTTTGCTTTGGAAATTGTAAGCACCATTGTTGCTTTGGAGGATAACCAATTATGGTCTCTGAAGGATGATATTTCCAAAAAGAAATTATTATTTCAGAATTTAAATTGGTATTGGGAGCCAGATATGACAGAAAACCAGCTATCTGAAACAGAAGATTTCGAGTGTGCATTGATTTCCTTATGTCATTGCTTATGCTGCTTTTATAACTTAGCAATGCTTCTTGTGTTCTAAAAATACATTTTCATAGTTTGCTACACTACTTGTAAAGAACTTACTGATCATTACATTCTGCATGTTTTCTTGCTGAGACTTGTAAAATGTGCTGGGACAAAATCTATTACTCAGAATGGCTACCTGGTCTTATTTTTGTAGAGTGTTTTGATTTGGATTGATTTTTCAAAGGAAATTAATACTTCACTGTTGCTTCTCTCTCCCTTTGAAAGGACCTCACTAGTCTATCAAGCCAGGTTACCTTTTTTATGTCTCCCTATCCCCGCGAGTCCTGGTAGTGCTTGCCAGGGGGGCTGAGGACTCCCTGAAGGTGCTCAGCCTCCAGCCTCAATAGCTTGAGGCCCAAGAAGAGGTAAAAATGCCAATTTCAGCCCAGAGACATGACTGGGATCTCCACTTAACCCTGGGCTAAGAAATAGAGTCACCACCATGTCCATCTCTTCCCCAGATGGAGAATGCAAAACCAAAGAGCATGGGAGGCACGAGCACCACAGCAGGGCAAGGAGAGGCTTCTGAGGGGGCATTTGAGGGTCACTTAGACTCTTAGCAGAGGCCAGTTCTAGCCAGCTCTTTGAAGCAAAAGTTTGCAAGGTTGCACAGCCCTTCCCCAGGTACAGTACGTCTCCTTAAGTGTCGTGCATCTCACTGCCCATCACCAGTGCTCTTTGCTGAACCCAGCCCTCTGTCTTTACTCATCTCTTGTATGCAAGCCACTAGTGTACATATTAAATGTGTTGCTTTTGTTTATTTCTGCCTTACTACACAGCTGAACTTTGCCTTACGTAAAATACAGTTCTGTGCAAACTAACAATAAAACTGCAACCTCTGTACTCAATTTCTTTCCCAAGTCGCACAGTGTCTAGGTCTTTATAGAATTCATTATGCTTTCTTTCATAAAGAGCATTTTTACTTTCAACATTTTGAGTCCTTGAAGCAGCAAAATATTTCATGTAATGTTTGGGAACAACAGTAGCTATGCAGTCTTTTAAAAAAAAATCTTTCTACAATCTCCATAAGCTTTTGAATATATTTATTTTGAAATTATTTTGGATTCACTATATGTTTCCTGCAAATCAAAGCTGATACAAATCATGTGTTGTATTAAGTACTTGATCTCTCCCCCAAAAATTCAGCTACTTTTTACTCAGTGGCCTGTCCAAACAATGAATTAGTTTCTTCATTAACTGGATAACAAAGGCCAGCCACAACATATGTTTTTTTTCTTTTGAAGTGCTCTCTTAAAAAAACATCTTACATTCAGATGTTTACCAGTTTAAAAAAAAGTTTCCTCTGAGTGAGATGTATCTAGGGAGTTTTAAAAGATTTTATTAATATTATCACTACTATAAATTTAGTAACACACAGAACCAGGAACCCCAGTAAAACTCTGAAATTAAGGAGACATGAAAAGCAGCATGTTCTTCTGCATGTATTTCTTCATCATTCCCTGAAATAAATATTTTTTTAGTGCCTAAAATAATGACTTTGGCTAATAATGAATGTTAGTGAGTGCCCATATTCAAGGTTTAGTTCTCTTGATCAGAATTTTAGTTACAGAGAATCACACAGAAAATACAGAAACTAATGGAACCAACATTGTTGTTTTAAATATGGTTACAGAAAGTCAGACTCATAAATAAGAATTCTCTCTTAATTTTTAATCTAATGGAGTGGGAAGATTTAATAATAACACAACATATGTTTTAAATATTACATTTTGTCTAAGTAATAAAAAATGTGCCACAAAAGGCACACTATCACTATCATAATGCCATAAGTAAGCTGCCCATCAACAAAGGAATATTTTGTGATGTACTGTGTACCTTAAGATGATCAAGATGCAAATGAGAGATAATAGTTAATAGAATATGGATTTCATCCCAGAATAAAATAGGATATTAAAAGGCAACAGATTTTGGAACAACTGCCCTGTGACACACAGTTATGAAATGAGATTTCTTTTTTTCTGGTTTAGCTCAACACAGTTTCAAAAATTTCCCACTGTATTGGCAGAACATGTTCTATCATATCGCTTCTGAGGACTTCTGTATACGGGCAACCTCTAATCCTGTCAAAACATTCTGAGACCTGGCTTATCTTCCATATGAGAAGGGACAGTGAAAAGATTATCTCCCTTAAGTTTAAAAAGGGAGAAGTTAAAAGTATATAAAATAACAAGAGGTGGAAAGAAATTAAATCTGGCACTCCTCTTTAATTATTCATAACAGAAGCATTGGAGAGGAATTCACAGGCTTGAAAGGCAAGAAATTTGAACTGCTATAAGACTTCCTGTTGTTCTTTTAAATAAAATACAAAAGTTACATTTTTGAAATAGAGTCTTAAGAATTTGTCTTACTATTGCACTGTGAGACAGATTAGTTATAATACTCTTAGAGCTGGTCACACCACTTAAAAGCAGAATGAATGGGGTGGGTAAATTACAAGTTGGACATTATCTGTTGAGCTTCTTGGATGGTAAAAAGGAGCTTCAGCAACAGTTTATTTGAAGAAAGCCCCTGATTATTACAGATAAACCTGCTGGAGGGTTTGTTCCACCACTAGGTAGCTGTGAAGAAGGTGAAGAGTGAGGCTCACCTCAAAAGCCCCTCATCAGCCTGGGATGGGAAATGGGCTAAGGTATGGCACATCTCATCAGCTGCCATGTGTATGTGTGCCCCCACCAGCCTGTAACTCGGCAGGATATGCCCAAACTGCATCAAAGGGAAACCCAAGGGCAGGTAGGTTCATGGTCCCAGAAACCAAACACAGCACTGAGACTGCCCAAAGAGGACAGTCTCACTCATGCTTCAGCTCATGGGGTGGTCAGAAAGCTTCTCCTGGAAACTACAGATCATTCAGGTAGAAAGGGAACAGCTCTGCCTGCACCATCTTCTTCTGACTCTACAAGTCTTCAGGTCCTCTTTCTGCTCGCTCAATGATCAGAAATGGAGAGGTGTGCCTGTACTACCTTAACTGGCTGTTTTGTGGTGAAAGTTCCCAGAAGGTGTGTTTGGCAATATTTGATGCCTCCATGGACCTTACTTCTTCCATGGGAGAAGCTCAGGAAGTCCAGCATTTGGAGTTCCAGAACATTTGGAGGTCAAACCACTACAGACAGACAAGGACAAAGGTAGCGAGAGGTGCTGCAAATTCACGAGAAAATTATGTAAGTCTTTTGAGATGCCTTCGGTTTAGGGGTGATAAAACTCCTGAACCACACCTAAGTCTTCTCCAGTGTTCTGTGAAAAAAATAAATAGACCAAACTTTTATAAGCAACTGGAGTAAAAGATATTTCTAAATTTAAAGACAAAATAGTAGCCAAAAATGTCTTGTAACCACTTTGCTTCCAGACCATTTTCTGACCATAGTGAAATCATACCACATCTGGTATAGGGGATATATTTTTTTCAACATAGCAGTTGAAAATGAAACTTCTCTGTTTCATTATTTATTTTTAAGCTTAAAAGCTGTATTATGAATGGAATAAAGGAATCCTATCTTTATACTTTGGCAGCATGAAATATAATTCACCTCTGAATTACTTTAAGAAGCTTCTGCCTTTCTGTTTCCTTATAGGTGTTATACATTGTGAGGAATTACCCTTAATTTTAGGGAATAACTGTGGATTTAACCACAACACACAGAAATTTTATATGAAATTCTTCCTTTGTTTACAGTGGCATAACTCAAGCTAACCTCAGTTAATGTGGAAAAAAAAAATCAAGACTTATTTTAGAACTCATATCTGGATTTGGGATCTTAGTTTAGTTGGGTGAAAATCCTAATTTTTTAAGGAATTTATTTTGAAGCTACTGCTTTTGATTGGAGCTATAAGCTTAAATACCTTTCAAAACCGTAAACCAATGTGATGTGTTTTAAGTCACACAGTCAGGAAAACCCTGAGTCATTTTCTTCCTTTGGTCTCTCTTCCTCCTGAGCTCTCAAACTTTCCCCTTAATGTTTAAACACTAGCAGGTATTTTCACACTAAAAAGACAGATAACAGAAAGTGAAGACTAGCTTTTTAGGTGAGGCAATACTGCCTCACCAGATGTTCAAAAAAGATGTATGGTTTGAATATTATAGATACAGATATATGTGTATAAAAAGTAGGACCAAAAGAAAGTGCACTTTCTGTCTCCCTTCCTCAAGAGTTGACAGGCTACTCCATACATGAATGCAAAGCCAAGAGACTCCTAATTACAGCACTTATGGAAAGCAAATTGCCATCCGTTTTAATTCTATCCCTGATAACAAATACCATTTTAGTATTAAAACTGCTAGAGCTTCCTTTTTTTATCCTGTTATTCTTTATATCATGAAACAGTCCTGACCCCTTCTCCAATCTCTTTAGAGAGGATCATCACCTGCATTTACAGGGGGAAGAACTGTGGCAGAAGCTGTGCCAGGTAGCCACAGAGCAGGGCAGGGGCAAAGCCAGGAATGTGTCCTGGCTGGGTGGCCCTTTTCCTTCCACTTGTCCCCAAGTACATGGCCTCCTTCACACACTATTGATTGTGTCTTCCCTGGAGCTGGGCCATAACAATAACAAAATTGCAGAGAAAGCCAAGTTGGTATTTTGACCTTTATCATAACCCACAGTTCTTGTGGGTGTGGTAAAGCTCCTTTAATAATTTTGGTTGCGTTTCTGTGGCTGAATAAAATTGGTCCAGGGAGTGTGTTTGAGAACTTACTGCCAAGCATCTCTGCTGCCTAATTTTGAGAACATCCCCTGGTTGTTTTGATCTTTGCCAAGTGGTGCTCTCTAAGGCAATGTTTAGGTCTGGCACAGGGAAAGCACAGAGCAGAAACCATTTCTGATAAGGAATATAGATAAGACTGAACCAAGTTTAGATGCTTCTTGACAAGACAGAACTCTGAGGTCCAGCAGGCTTTGCACCTTCAACATCTCTGTGTCCTCATGCGACACATGCATCAGACTCATATGTTGAAAGTACCATTCTCATGGACCTGCACACTATTTCAGGCATACTGAACTGAAAAAAAAACAACAAAAAAACCACCCAAACTGTAACTATGTTTTAGGGCAACCATCACACAATATAAAGGATAAAAGCAAGGTGGTGGGAAAGATCAAGGCCAAGTACTGTAGATGTAGTCACACTGGCCTCCAGGCCAGGAATACCCCCTGGACCTGATTTATTTAGCAGTCTTGACATAGGCTTAGAATCCAGCGCAAATAAGTTCTTCCCGCTTTAAAGTTCTACTGTAGTAATTGCTACTCTTTTTCTTATCTGATTTCTTTAAACTTTTAAAATCCCTCTCTGTCATGCCAGCAGACCTTCGTAGAAATCTGGGGAAAATTAACCAGTTAATGTAAAACAACAATTAACTTCCACTTCTTTTCAACCATGCAGAGTTTCACTATTAAGTTTTTGCAATACTTTATTAAATGTTAAATATTTTATCAATATTTTCCAAATAATAAAGTAATAACAAAGAGTCACAGTTAATGTCTCCTGAGCAGGAATGATAAAATATTCGAAGTATTTTTAGGTTTCTCTTTAATTTTTTTTTCCCTGGCATTGCCGGAGTGTCTTTAAGATCTCAGTTCAGAAATATATTAAAACCTCAAGAAAGCCTATAGCAATTTCACTTTATTATCATGTAATTTAGAAATACCAATATTCTTTCATGTTTCAGGCAAAACATAGCTGTCATGCCATTGATTTATAGCTTGCAATGAATGCATGTAATACCAGAAAACCAGGAGCATTGCAGATCCGATGTTTCCTCCAATTATCCAGAATGCATCTTGAGAAAAGCTGTTTCTGTGCTTACAGAATAGGTGCTGTTTCCAAGATAGGAGATGTGCATCTTCACTTTCTACCAAAAGGTAGAATTCCACCCAGCATGTAAATCTGCCAGCGTCTTAGTCTGGTAGTCTATTCATAAATGCTGCCCTCAAAAGCACATATACAGGCTTGGTGCTTATTGGAACCAATGAGTTACTCATGTGCATCTGAAGATAATTGGGACTTTTCTGTGGGTTTGTTCTTAGCAGACAAAAAGGTTGCATGATCTAAGATCCAATGGGACTTTGTAAAATAGGCTGGTGTTATAGAATTTCTTCATAATTTTGCCAAAAATAGCCCTGTAGCTTCCTGATACATGTTTTCACCATTTAGGATTTAAGCCTTGTCTTCTACTCCACTGCTGTACCATAAATATGGGATTGACTCTTCAGTCTTTTGGTACAGAGTTGCAGATAAATTCTGAGGACTTCATAGACCTAGGCCCAAGGAAATATTAAAAAGCTGCCTGCTCTAGCTGATTTGGGGTATCATTTGAGGTTTGGCATTCCCATAAAGAATGTTTCATGAAAACAAAGAACCTTTAATGGAAATATTTGGGAAGGTTGAAATATACTTTAATCAATTGTAGCAATTTATAAGGGACTAAAAGTAAGTGAAAGTCTGGATCTTGAAACCCACTTGAAATCATGGGAATCCAGCTACCTCTGAGACAAACCTGCCTGACCTAAATCAGTACATAAATTTCTGTTATATTTTTACTACTTCAATTTTTAATTTAAATTTATTAGTTATTTATATTAACTATTCTTTCAAAAAAGCAGACACAATACAAGGTTTGCTACTCTAAATCAGTTCAGTACTAATGTCTTTTATGTAGAGGGACATGCTTAGGACGAGATTACTAAATCACATTAAGTATTAAATGCAGTCTAATTTTACAGAGTACAATATTAACCATCACAGTTTAACATCTATGGAATATATGAATTGGAAAAATTTTATTTTTCTGTCAAATAAATGTACAGGAAAATTAATTTATCTCCAAAATATCTTAGAGCTAGAGCAATCTTGAAATGAGAAGTAAAACGGCAAACTATTTCTCATTTTGTTTTTTTCCTTTCAAATAAAAACATTAAAGAAGAGCAGGTAGAAAGAGTTTGTACATGTTTCAAAAAGATCTTACCATGTCGTCTAGCACAGCAGGTGTGTTCTTCATCAATTTACTGTCTGATCTGGTCGATATGCAATGTCATTAAGGTGATATGTTAAAAAAAAAAAAAAAGGAAAGAAAGAGTATTAAGGCTCTTTGTAATCAGTAATGCAAATGATTCTTTGCTTTGTAGCTTCATTTCAAGGTAAACATAAATATTTTTTAACAGTGCAATTACTCACTGGAAAGTGAAATCCCAGGGTTGGTGTTTTGCAGGAAGGCACTGTGGCTGATCAGTGTGTTGCCTTCTGGCCACAAATTGTCAAAGCCTTGAAAAGTTTGAGCT
This sequence comes from Mesitornis unicolor, assembly GCF_000695765.1. NCBI lineage: Eukaryota > Metazoa > Chordata > Aves > Mesitornithiformes > Mesitornithidae > Mesitornis > Mesitornis unicolor. Next base: position 147,678 of record NW_010197032.1, read on the forward strand.
TGACACTTGCACTCCTTTCTCTAACCTGGCTTTTTTGTAAATGGCAAATTTCTTTGTGT
>NW_010197032.1:147767-159688 GCF_000695765.1 Mesitornis unicolor
TAGGTTAGATTAGTGGCCATTTTGTGATTGCAGTTTTATAGTCTGCTATGCTGTACTTTTACATTAAGCCCAGATGTTATGTAGTAGATGTAATATAAATAAAATAAATGTGTTTCAGCTTGTCCAGTATTGGATTCCCTAAGCTCTGTGCAGATGCCTTGACATAAAGAGGAAAATCCTTTTTGTGAAATGTGGTCAAAATGAATAAGATTTTTGGAGAGTAAAATTATGTTTAGCTTCATTCTGGTGACTCTGAAGTTCACCAAAGACTCCCATCAGCTTCAGTGGAAGCAGAATTAAGTCAACAGAGAGGGTTTTTGATGGACTGATCTTAAAGCCATAGCTGTTTTCTGTAACAGGTCTAACCTTTCTGCCTTCGATCAGAACTGGCTGTCCTGCTCTGTTGAACTGCTTGTCAGCAGTCTAAGGGCTGCTTATTTTGTGAGATGTTCTGTGATACTTCAAAACAGAAAGTGCTAGACCAACTTCATTGCTTTGCTTACATTATTTTTATTACACAGAACCTCTGGAATAATGACTACTGCCCATGTGAACAAAGCTTTTTCTGAAAGCATTGCCCAATTTTATGATTTATTATAGTCCATCCCCTCATTCATTCATCCTGGTGCCTGGATGGTCCTGTTGTTTGGACAACCTGCAAGTGTTTGAAAATAGGAACAAAAGCAATACTTCTTTTGGTTGTCCTCAAACATATCCCCAGTCAATGGAAGGCATAGGTGGGCACCTAGGCCAACTGCTTAATTGATAGTATGTATTTCGAGAGTTTCCTCTGAAGGACTGTGGGTTGAAAAATAACCCTGTGTTGAAATTCACATATCATGACGTTATAGTGCAAGTGTCAATCCTAAATAGCAGGAGTGCTATTCCCCCACTTAACAGAATCAAACTTTAATGTTGATTCTCCTTTCCCAAAAAGCAAAGCAAAAGTACACATACTACCATCTATCCTCAACAATAAGGATCCCAGAACCAGAGGTCCAATGTGAATAGAAGTTCAATGCATTTTTTTATCTGTGCTGTCAGTGTCTGTAAATTAGAAACTATCAAAGCTATTCCTCAGTGTTTACGTTAGGTTCCCTCCATGCAAGCAAGGCAGCTCCTTTTGCTCCCTGGGATGAGGTTGGTGTTTTGAAAGCTGAAGTCTATTATGAGTTCTGGTTATACTGCCTGGCTTATAAGTGTGATGTCTGCTTGTATGATACGTGGCTATGAAGTGAGCCAACTGCATCTTGCCCAAAATGTCTTCCAAGCACAGAAATTTGGGTTGAAATAAAGAAGGCTAACCGACTTTATAGAGCCTATTACACACCATACTTTAAAGTTGCCTCAATTCAGATTCTAATAATTTGAAACCTTGACAAACATTGTGTAGAAACCATCTAAGGGTGCAAAATGTATCAAGGTCTAGAGTCACAGCTTGGAAAAACTAACTGCCCTTTTTTTATAATTCTAAAATATTTGAATATCTCTGAAGGGCAATATTTTGAATTCCTTCTTCTTGTCACTCAGGCTTTCCTTGAAACTCATATGAGTCAGAAGAGTAATTTTGGAGAGTCTGGAAATGTAATCATAAGGTCTGGAAGAATGCTCACATATAAAGCATGCTGCTAGATTAAGTAAAATATCAGACAGAGAATTTTCAATGTGCTAGCCTGAGAAAAATATTGAAATAATGAATGGAACTTACTCTGTTTTTTTAATTATTATTATTTGCAATTATGAGTAGAATGTATGCCTCTCTAGTTGCAGTTACAAAGGAGGATGCATTCAAGATTTCCAACATGTCCAGGACTGTGGGGATGAAATACGCATCCTACGTAGTGGTCTCTAGTCTAACCCTAGCATTAAAGGCATCTCTTCATGAAACATCTATATTTAATCCTTGTTGCTCACTCATCCCCCATGGTGGGATGATATAACAAAAGGCTCGTGGATCACGACAAGAACAGGGTGGGATTGCTTGCCAATCATGGCCATGGGCAAAACAGACTCAACCTGGGGAAAACAGAACAACTTAATTTGTTACCAGCTAAATCAGGACAGAATAATGAGAAATACAACCAGATCTTAAAAACACCTTTTTCTCACCCCTCCTTTCTTCCAAGGCTCAGCTTTGTTCTTGATTTCTCTACCTCCTCCCCACCAGCAGTGCAGGGGGATGGAAAATGAGGCTTACAGTCAGTTTGTAACATGCCATTTCTGTCACCTCTTCCTCTTCAGGGGTAAGGGCTCCTCACACTGCTCCAGAATGGGGTCCCTCTTGCAAGAGATAGTCCTAGCAGTTCAGTGGCTAGAACTGGCTATAACACGAAATTTCAAGTATGTCAGGTCTATTTCGACCAGCAAGAATTTCTAGCTGACCATGGTCTATGAGCTACTCACTGTCTAGATATTCATGATAAATATCGTAGTCAATACTTTAGTGGTATTTTCCTGTTTAAGAGATTAACCCCCTGAAATGATTCTTAGGGCTTATATCCAGTTTAATTTCAGCTCTCAAGTAATAAAGGCCCAGGTTTTTTGAATTAATCCAAACTGTCTTGGGTAAAATTAAAAAAACCGCTGGCTTTTATCTACCCTCACATAGTCTTTATTTAATCTATTCATTTCATTTTACATAGAACTCTATTTTGCTGAAGTTAATACAAAATTAATCTCTTGCAGGGCAATGTGCTGCCCCATTCCTGTGCTGCAGAACTCCCCACAGTGGCACCTGCAAGCTCTGGTTTCCCACTGTAACAGGGGCTGGGCAGGCAACTGCATCATATGGTGTGAACTTTGCTCTGGCTTGCTCCACCTGAACAGGGCAGAGGCTTTTTCCTCCTGCCCCTTCCCTTCTCCCCAGCAGATCTGTGCTTGTCGCTGTTGATATGAACCATTGCACGCTGTGCCATAATGTCCTATCTGTACAAAAGCATTGGAAATGCCAGAACGATAAAATTCACTGCTGTCGCTGTTAATGATGTTTTTCATCTATTAAACACTGTCATGGATAGCTATTCAAAGTGTAAATCAGAGGAGAGAGAAGTGGGCGTGTTGGTAGGGTTTAAGTTTGTCTGAGTTCATATGGTTCCTTATAAATTCAGGGTGAAAATACAGTAAATCCTTTTGCTAGTTCAGTGACATCATCAGCAACATCATTCAGGGACTGAGGTTGGGAAACTAGACATAGAATCATAGAATGTGTTGGGTTGGAAGGGACCTTTAAAGGTCATCTAGTCCACCTTCCTTGCAGTGAGCAGGGACATCTTTAACTAGATCAGGTTGCTCAGAGCCCCATCAAGCCTGACCTTGAATGTCTCCAGAGATAGGACCTCCAGCACCTCTCTGGGCAACCTGTGCCAGTGTTTCACCACCCTCATAGTAAAGAACTTCTTCCTGACGTATAATCTAAATCTACCCTGCTCTAGTTTGGTACCATGCCTGCCTTGGAGAGGTGGGCTCTGCCTTCTAGGAGCTCAGCTTGAGCATCCTCCACCAGAGCACTGTGAGATGTACTTAGCATTAGACACGTCCAATTTCCAGCCAAGCACTTCAGCATCTGAACACTCCTCCTTGCAGGAAAATTCAATAGGAATAGCAAATGCGGAATGCTCCCAAAAATCGAATCCTTCTCAGAAAGCAGAAGAAAAGAGCTGACATTTCTGAAAGCTTCTGTCTTTAAAGTATAAAACAGAAAGTGGAAAAAAGATAACTAGCAAACTCCACTCGTAGCATACCAACACAGTATCTCTGATTTCAGCCAGGCACAACCAACCATGAGAGGATAGAAGTTTTCTTGAAGCTGACTTAGGATAGCAAGTGATTTATCACCATCTTCAAGCAAAGTGGATTTGAATGAGCTTTCATGAGCCCAGTCATCCTTTGGACTTGACTCTGGGCCTGCTGAGTTCAGGGAAAGTCTTACTGACTAACCTAACCAGGTAATTTTGTCCTCCTATCAACGTTAATGGGAATTTTGTCTGGATTTAACTGGAAGCAGGCTCAGGCACAGACTTATCAGCTATAGGAGAACTCACACACACACACGTATACATCATACTATAAATAGAATATAAATATTAGTGAGTGGTTTAATTTCAGTATATATTTCCCAGCTCTCAAACAATGGTCTCATAAGAAATAAAAATAAAAAGCCTTAATAAGAGACACATGGTTTTGTAAATATATAAATAACATGCTTAAGTTATTCTTCAGTCGTGTTTTAAGACTTGCCCTTTCTAGCACCTCAGCTTTCCAAGAATGTTTCTCAATTAATTGAAAAGAAGGGTGGGGTACAGCCCTGAAAACCTTTTGTCCACCACAATCCAGTGCTTTCCTCCATTTCAGTGGTAATCATGGGTCCCAGATGCTGAGCTATATTGGATATGTTTCCCCAACAACAACATCTGGCTGCCTGGCAGAACCTCCTGTTGCACTGACAGCTGTTAAGTCCCTTGGAGTTGCGTCATGCTCCAGTAGCAGCACGGCTTTGCTATTCTTGGTTTGTATAAGCAACCATGCTCACATGGATGCTGTTTGTCTTTGATCCTCATAGCTTAGCTCTTGGCCATTTTCTGGTTCTCTGTAGAAGTACAGATCTCTCATTTGGATTCTTGGGTAGCAGCTGTAATGCAAAAAACACACCAACAGTCACCACATACATGCTTTGTAATGTCTTCTTTGGTAGGGACTTGTGCCTCAGCCTTACCAATGGAGTCTTCAATCACTACTGCCACCTTCCTTTCTTAAAGCCCAGATTGTCTGGATAAAGGTATAGCTCCTTACCCCAGCTCTGGGCAGCCGCAGAGAGAGGGTCTCTTCATTGGGATGCTGGGAAGCAGAGGTCAGTCTGAAACAGGGCTTGTCAGAGGAACACAGCTAGGACCATCGGCAGTAGCAAAGGAAGGGAAAGAAGTAAGCCAGGAGCATTTTTTAAAATACGCACACACATACATAAGTGTATTTGTATTTCTATGTGCATGCATTGCAATCAGGTAACTGTGCACTTTTCTGGCCTCCTAAAAGCTTTGGGTCAGCTATGCTGTTGCCTTGAGCAAAAAAACAGAGTAGAATTGGCTGAAATTTTCCACTTCAGACCTTGGGTGGATTTTTCTCTTCGAAAGCTTCAGAGATGCATTTGCAGCTTCTCTTTCCTCACTACTTCCAATGAGCTGTAACGAGAAGGGAATATTACAAGGAACAGGAACAGTGCTGGGTGTAGAAGAAAGGGTTAATGGAGCTGAGGTCTGAGAGGGAAGGTGCAAGGGAGTTGGAAGCAGAGCAGTGTGGAGAGGAGCCAACTGAGTTCTCCAGTAGAAGAAAAATCTCATCATTTTTGCCAGTAACGACTGACGTGTCCCATACCATGTTTGGAAATAAAGGCACATGGCAGGCAGCAGATAGGACGTGCTCTGCCGTTGCAGCACTGCTGTGACCAAGCAGTTAAAATAAGAAAAACAAACTTTCTTCTTCAACAGTTCTACAGTTTCTGAACCCTGTTACAAATGCTGTGCACAGCAGCCTTGTTGAAATCTTGCTCTGACGTGAGTTTCTTCTCTGGCTCCAGTCCTCCAAAACACAAAGTCTGCTTAATTTTATTTGAAAAGTTCCTAAATTTTGAGCAATTTCTTATGCAAAAAATGATTCCCAATAAAATTTTGAAACTTCCCATGAAACACATCCTTCTGAAAGTGTTCCCTGTCGTGTCCCTTGCCTTTGATGGAAAAAGGCTATGGCTGTATAAAAAAATACCGGTCTGATTTGGAACATATTTGAGACAACCCATGTGCTAGTATTAATCAGCCTAAGTCCACTGAACTGGCTTAGACCCTTCTAGGAAAATATAACCTAGAGCTTGGTTCCTCACCATTGCTCCCAGAATCAAAGATTTATAACAGTGCTCCAAGGATATTGGAGGAATGGAGCAGTGCTTCAGAGTCCTGCCTGCTAGAGTATGAGAAGCCCATGCTTTCTGCAGGGATCAAGAAACTTAAAGGTCAAGTTCTTCTTCTTGAGATTTGGAAGAAAGTATTCACTGCCTTTACTTTGATAGCTTTGTAGTACACAAATGTCCATGGATGTACATATACAGACATGTCAAATGGGGAATGGCTGTTGAGGAAGTTTGAATTTGCAAATATGACAGTGAGGTGGATGTATTTTTACAAGTGATGTCGTCCCACTCTTTAATCTACTTAGTGTCGTTACCTTTGAATTCATGCCCAATTCTGGCAGGTCAGTGCCTGATCCAACTAACCCTGTCTTTATTTTGGCAATTGCTACATTGGTAGAATTTTGGCTGTGAATTTTCTCCAGTCTTCTGCATGTTGAGAAATCCTGGATATAGCATGGACTGACTCAGGCTTAGATCACAACCATCACTCCTGGGGAAGAGGCAGAAAAGTTTCTGAATTACAGCCTTTTTATGAGCACTCACAAAGAAAGATAGAACATAATCTGGAGTCATCTTTTGTCATCTCCAGCACTGAAGTAAAGAGTTCTACAACAATTATATGACTGGCTTTCTAACTGAGACAGAATAAAGCTATAACTGTTTTAGATTAGGTAGATATGACATTGCTTCTTCCTGTACAAACAAGCCATATAGCGAGCAATGATACATTCAGAGTAAGTAGTTGCTGTAACTGAGAGCAGGAAAAAAAGTTGAATGTTCAAAACTATGGTAAAATGTGCAAGTAAATTGATTTTTCCAAGTGCAAACAATTGCAGAGCTGGTCGGAAAATTAGAAAAATCTTTCTTTGGTTGCATTTGATTTATTTTTTCAATTTGCTGGACTATCACAAGCATTAACTGTAATATTGTATTTGTTCTTCTGATAAAAAAATGTTAAGAAAGAAATTCCTTCTTAAAAAATTACGTAAGGCATAAAAAACATATGTTGGGGTATGTTTATAAGCATGTATTTTCTTTACATTAAAAATAAAAGCAGCTGAATAATAATTAAAATATCTTCATTATTAAAATGCACTAATTATTACCACAAACACTGGCCGTGGTTCAGGAAACTGTTTTAATACATGAGGGTTTATTTTTTTCAGTCTTGGGGATTTTCCTGTGTTCTAGTGTGTGTGCATAAGCATTCTTCCCAATTTCAGATCCTCTCCTTAAATTAGTGTTGGAAAATTCTTGTCTCCACATGCAAAGAAACTCGAGGTTCTTAACTTAGGCTCAGTTACAATACACATGTCGTCTGACTCTGCAACTTCTCAGGGAATATAAGATCAAGATACTTTCATATTATGCAAAGTTGCACGTTTAACTCTCTGTTGTTTTAACCCCCCTGGAAGCTTGAGACTGAAGTCTGTTTCCTTGCTGCTGCCGAAGCTTTTCTTTTCTATTGTGTGAGTGTCCTGGCTTGTTATTGTAGGGTTGTGATCTCGGGCTGTTTGGCTAGCTGTGTTTCTTTTTTAGTTTTAGTTCAGTGAAGCATTTGATCTGAAACAAAGCAAGCTAGATAGGAACTGAATTAAAAGAAGCTCAAATTTGTCGCTTAGTACCACTATAGCTATACTTTCTGGATAAATGATTTGAGCTGATATATCCATAATTTATGGATAAATTTTTGGAGATGCTATATCCATGATTTCTGGATAAATTTTTGGAGCTGCTATATCCTTACTTTCTGGATAAATTGTAGCGCACAGCGACGTTTCCCACACGGTAACTTTGCTGGCTGAGGCTGCTTCGGTTCCCCACTCAGCCCAAAGAAACAGCCCGAAATTCACCTTTCCGTAAGAGTTTGAGGGTAGAAAGTAAACTTCGCAGCCTTTGCTGGATCGGGGTGCAATCCCAGTGAGAGGGGCGCCTGTCCCAGTGCCGGGGCGCTGAGCCGCGCCACAGCCGGCCCCTCGGGGAGGTCTCGCCCGCCCCCTGGCGACTGCGCCCCCGCGTTCCTTTGCTCCGTCTATTTCTATCACCCTTCAGCGATCTTAAATCTCAGGCGCCCGCTTCACGAAAGAACGCTTTGAACCCTTCGACAGCTTTTTGTTGTCCCGATGGAAATAATGTGTTTAAAAAATGCTTTTATTAAAAAAAAAACCAGGTTTTTTTATAATGTTTTCTGTTTTAAAAAGGTAGTTTCGATTTACGCAAAGAAAAATATATAAAATTTAAAAGAAATTAGTATCTCTAAACTGTGTCACATAGCAATGTAATACAAGTCTGCTCTTAAGAATTTCTCTTGCATAAACTCGATCGTTGCCTCTTTTCAGCTTTTCTCTGAAAACACAGCGGAAACGAATATTCTTTGCTTTTCAGCACACCTAATCTTTTTGACTGTCCAAAACAAAAGATATTCAGGTTTTCAACAGGTATTGGTTTTGGTTTTTATATGACCACAAAGGAAACTTTGTCAGTGGAAATTTTTCAAGAGAAGAAATTGATTTTTTAGAAGTCTAAATCACTGCAAGTTCCTTGAATCAGTCAGAATACTTGGTGCCCAGAAAGGAAGAGTCAGAGCAACAGTTAGAGCAAGGAAGACAAAATAAAAAGGAAGAGAGGTGGAAAGGAGCATGATGAAACATACAAATGTATACAAATTCTGAGCAATCCTAAGGAAAGGATCTGATTCTGTTTTTTTGGTGGTTGTGGTTTTTTGTTTGTTTGTTGTTTTTTGTTTTGTTTGTTTTGTCTGAGTAAATCAGGAATTAATGGAATTACCCTGTGTATTACGTGGTGCTGATATTATACAAGTGCTTGCACATCCAATCCAGCTTTGGTATACAGGACCTGAATACATCTTATGTGTAATAATGCTTAGTTTTAGTCTCGCATACACTAGCTTTGGTGGATTTGCCATATAACTTGCATGATGTGTGTATAAAAAAAAGGGGAAATAGTTCTTTTGTTTAGTTTTGGTTTTAATAGAGAATATCTGTAGAATTTAACTGAAGTAGAATAGCAGTAGATTGCACTGGTGAGCGCACTGGCAGCATGTTACATGTTCTGCAAAAAGCAGCTCCCTGTTGTTGTTTTGATTTTCATTCAGGATTGCCAAGATACATACAGTATGTGTAAGAAAGCCTTCCTCATCTGAATTAGCACTGCCAAATTTTTTATGTCGCAGTCTCCCTCTACTTTTGAAGGGACTAGCTGAAAAGGAAATCCCACAATCTTGTCACAGATATAAAGATAAGAAACATTCCTACTAGATTTATGATCAAAGAGCTCAGTGCAGTTCTATTCCCACAATATTATTTCTCCTTTCAATGTATTCCAAGCCCTTTTCCTTTTTTTTTAACAGTCTGAAAGTGTTGTGTATTTTTCACGAGAAACAGGACTGTGTATATGCACCCAGAGAAGTAAAACCATCCAAGAAAAGAAATCATAACATCAAGCAGAGGTTAGGGGTTTTTTTGATGCAGTTCTGCTCTTTCAGTCATTCTTTATGCCTTCCCACCATTTCTCTTGACACCAAGTGTCCCGTAGTAATGAACTTAATCAGTAGTGTTATCTAGATGTAATCTAGATGTATTTCAGAACTTAACCCAAAACTACTTAAATAGCTAAATTAGAAAAGTTTGTTTATTGGTAACTGCACCTTCTCTTTATTTTAAGTTTATTGTTTATTTAAGGCATGGAGGGAGACTTTTAACTTTTTGTACATTATAGAGCCTCACTGTCATCTTGTGATATAATTTGTGCTGAATAATGATGAAACAGAGACCATCCGGGTTCACCTCTGGCAGACCTCCCAGCCAATGGGTTTCAGCTTGGACCTTTGAAAATGGGTAGTCTCTTATATCGCATGGGACATTACACTCATATTCCACAGAGATAAAAGATAACTTGGGGTACTAAAAAATCTGGTTTTATGGCTTCTGCCTGTCCTTTAACTTTGAAGAATTACAATCTTTGATATGTATTGGTATGAATTGTATTGCTATGATTTAATTTTGCTTTATAAGGCAAGCTAAAATCCATGAGTAGTGCCTTTCATTAGGCTGTAAGCTGTAAACACCAGGCCATTTCGTACCTGATGCAGACAGGGGTCTTGACTTTAAGCAAGCCTAAAGCTGCATTAGCAGTATCGTTGAATAGCAGAAGATGTAGCCGCACATAAATAAAATGACCTTCAGGTCCTTGTTAGGTATTACCAAAAATAACATCTGATGAACCTGTGTTGTGAGGAAAGTGGAGTGAAGGACAGAACCAAGGGTGGCATAGTTCTCTCTGCTCCTCATTTTAACCAAGTCTTCAAATAGCATAACTGTTTTTCCTTCTTCACTCTTGTAAGCAGAAAAAGTATTTTGTATCTTTAAAAAAAAATAGTTAATTTCAGACATGATTAGGTGAGGATCTATGAGGTACGCTATGAAGAAGGTCAGCCTTGGCTGACTGAGGTGATTCCCTCCTGGCCTTACAATGTGTGAGAAGTTGTGTGCTTCTAGTGATCCCTGATGGTGTTGATGAATAAAGTTAATAGAATTTTTAATAAAAGATACAACCCCTGGAACTGAATCCACTCCTATTTTAAAACATGAAATAGATATTTACCTTATAAAGCTGGAAAGTGTTTGATTGGTAGCCATGGCAATTTACAGGTGTTAAATTAGCCACAATGGGGCTGCCTAGTTCCCTGATGCAACAGAAAAGTTTTGAGACTTACAATGAAAAAAGAATAATAAAGCCCTGAAATAAGAAGAGTATAAAGTTCAAACAAGAACAGAGAGTGCGAACTTGGATCCATGTTTCTATGAATTTTCATAAAATGGGATTTTACTTTGTGTAATACAACCTGCTGCTTCAACTGAAATAAGGGACTTAGTTTGATATTTTCATTAAATGCAAAGTATCTGTGGATATTGGTGGCACTTAGGTGTTGCAAATGCAGTCATCAGTTTGAAACTGAGCCTATAAAAAGGTATTTTAATAAAAAATATAGTCACCTTGGTACCTGAATGTACCCTTATTGTATTGTATGGCAGACACTTTATCCATTAGACTCAAGTCACAGGTTAACTGGAAGGGAAATTTCAAGGCATAGAATTAGCCACAGGAAAGCTCTCCTATTATTGAATGAATGCAATAAAGACACAGCAAAATTTACAAGAAAAAATTTAATAAAATATTGACTGTAAAGGCTACAACATTCTATGTCTGCTCCATAGTTTATGTCCAAATCTGTGCACGTTCAAAAGTCCATGCAAATTGGACTTGACTTTGCTTTTTCCTTCTTCAGGAATATAAAGTGAGCTCAATATTTTTCCTTTATTTTATCTATAAGTGGTTTCCTAAATGGGAACTTAAAAGGGAGGCAGGGTTAGGCTGTCCAGGATGTTAAGAGTGATTGTCTTGGCAGCACCAGAAGAGGCTGATTCCAAGGGTCTGACTGTTTGTTAGCATCTAGCCAACACCCTGGATTCCTAATCAGTTTAAGAAATGTACAGACAGTGACAAGTAGACTCTTCCCCTGCTTTATTTTTGTCATTGCTGACAACTGCCAAATGACAGGTTTTGGGACATTATTAATCTTTGGCTGTGTAGAGGGCTATTGGAATTGCCATACCCAACTCTGACAGAGATCTCCAAGTTTTTCTGCTCTGTTCCCATACAAAAAAAAGTTACTTTCACTGCAAATATTTCTACTATGAAATAGGAGAGGGAAAAAATTGAAGTTTCTAAATGAGGCTGTGCCTTCTGTGCTTTCTCTCAGGAAGAGCTCATAAGAGGTAGGGGACAAAAATTGTTGCTCTCTCAACAGCTTTTAAGAATGTAAAGGTCCAATTCAGAGACACAAAACCTAAACGAGTTTCGTGTCACGTCTCTCAGACCCATACCAAATTAAGCCAGCTGTAGTTTACCAGTATGTATGATACTGCTTTTCCTGTTGAATTGCATGACTGGAGCTGGTTGTGGAGAACCGAGTTTGCCAGCTCCTACCTGTGCACAGAACCGC
>NW_010197032.1:159719-160455 GCF_000695765.1 Mesitornis unicolor
CTGTGGTGGAGTCTTCTTCTCTGGCACTCTTAGGAGGGGATACACCAGCATGCGATAACCTGTCCATTACACTATTGCAGACACTTAAATCCCAACTGTATGTAAAGAGCAAAAGTGCATACACCTCCTGAGTGTCTGAGAGGATACATATAAAGAGCAATAGATCCATCCAAATTGTCACAGAGAGGTCTGGACAATGTTCTTACTAAAGATTCACCCTGGGTTAGAAGTTTTGCTGTGATCACCTAGTTTTCTGGAGGACTTGCATATCACGGGATTTGGACCTAGTTCATAACAGAGCAGGAAGAAACTTCCACCTTGAAAGGGATCATGTGTTAGGGGTAGTGATAGCACTTGGTCATTCATGGGCCCAGGTTTCAATGGCTTCTTCCAGAACTGCCCACCCTGGAAGCCAAAGGAAACTTTGGGCCCAAGGGAGACACTCAGTATGAAGTGTGTTGCACAGTTTTGTTTCTCTGACAGTTTAGAGATGAATGGGGAAATAATGACAGGGGGCCCTATTTTACTTAAGTGACCACTGGTGCAAACCCTTCTTAGCTTTATCTGCTCTTTCAAAAAATCCCTGTCATCCTACAACCCATGGTGGTCCACAGTGAGTTTGCCTGTATCCTCAGTCACTAGACAAAGTGACTTTTATTTACTTTAAAACCTGTGGTGTTGGTGTGCCAGCATTGTCAGTGACTCAGGCAGTGATTAAACACAGAAGTATTTTTCC
>NW_010197032.1:160486-165113 GCF_000695765.1 Mesitornis unicolor
TAAAGATATTTGTTTTGATTCCGTCACTGCCACCTCATTAGGCACCAGGAAAGTTAGGTTATACATTGAATCAGTTTTGCACTTGGTTTTGTTTACTTTTCATAAATTAACATGGTAATTCACTGTAATAAAATTCTTCGTTTACGCAAAGATATCAAAAGGCATCGTCCATTATTCTCCTTAATGTTACAGCTTTAGAATGTGCAGCAAAAAGCTCTGTTTATATTGCAGCTGGATGGAGCACTTACCACAGAGCGTCACATCCCAGATAGGCTCTGCTTTAAGAAGCAGCAGAGAAATGCCAAATAATGAACAGCCCCCCCCACTCCAAAAAAAAGCCCACACATAAAAAACTCAAATCAAACCCCCCACCTCCTCCACTAAAACATCTCCCATCTTACTGAATTATTTAACCTAAACTCTTTCTGCTTCCATTTACATTCCTTTTTCTTGCTCTAGCATGTAGTAATGAGGTACACTCCTATAGGCAAGAGAAGGCTGAGTCCTACTAGCTGCAGTGTGCAAAAGGGCTGTCCACAGTCATTAGAGCAAGAAACATCTGCACTGAAGGCAGCACAGAGTTTTGACAGACTGTGCGCTTTTATCATTGGCAAAAACTGATTCTTGACCATCACAAGACATGAAATGCCCTTCAGTCCCACTGTGACTTAGTAGGTTTTGCATTCTGGGTGTCTTCCCTTATTGATACAAAGTACTTGAGCTCCCTGAAGAGAAAATGGTTTGTACTGCCTCTAATTTCTGATGCTGCTTGGCATTTGCCAACGTATTTCATTCTGCTATGTAACTGGTACTGGAGTTGCAGGCTACAGAAGAAATTATCTGGCTTACTCACTTCCCACATGTGGAAGTGAAATATTGAGAGCAAAACAAAGCTTAGCTTAAGCTCCTGTTTCTTCTTTTCTTCTCTCTTTCCTCTTTTAGGACTGTTTATGTTTTCCTGAGCTGCAGGGGAACTGGAAGTGCAGTAGCTGATCTAGCAAGGCACAAACCCCCCACAAAGGTCTCTGTGCTTTATTTGTGTCTCCTCTGAACTTCTGGGAAAAAAAAAGTCAGAGAAAGGGAAGCATCTGATGGGTTAAAAATTCATTATTGTGCTTTACATCAGATAACATTCCAGCCTGTACTTGCACTGGTCTCAGCTAATTTCATCGAATTGATGAGATCTGGGCATGCTTTGCCCTAGTGTAAAACAAAAGCACCCACAAGAAGAGATTTGTGCAGTGAGCCCATGATGACTTTTAAACAAATATTCCTTACTGGGTATTAAAAATGGCTTTCAACACTGATACTTTAGAAACCAGGAGAGATATTTTGAAAGCCTGCTTTTTTGGACAGTTCAGAAAATTTTTGCAGAAGTTATGAGCATGTATGGAACATATACTGTTCAGAATAAGTTGGAAAATCTTGTGAGTTTGATTTTCGGGATTAAAGAACAAACATTAGGGCATTTAGAAATAGGGTAATAATTAAATCTTTGATCTAAAAGATATACAAATCTTGTATCTTTTGTATATTGATGGATGACATGACAACAAACAGTAATCTTTATTAACTTTAATATTATCACCCATTCAAGATAAGGGGCAATAAATTAACTATTTTCCAGAAATCAACAAGGTATAGAAAGATTTATCACACCATTTCCAACATGTTGTTTGTGGAGCATTGGTTGCAGATCAATTGCTTGCTGAGGGTCTCCACCCAATGTGCAGGATTACAGTGTCTGTCATGCAGGATGGATCAAACCCCTGTGGTGCATAGGAGTGGGTACAGTGGCTGTGGTGGCCTGGCCTGACTCTTGCAGTGGAGGATCTGAAATCTTCAGCCAAATTAAGAAAAAATTAAGCAAAAAGTATTGGGTTATTAGGGAGCAACCATACCCGTGGAAAGAGGTTAGTGTTTTGGCAAACTCTCATTGTGGAAGGATCCTCCCCACCCTGGGGTCGTGTCCCCAGACTGGCGAGAGGCATGTTAGCAGATGGCTGGGGCGGTCCTCCTCCACCCAGATGGTCCCTCACTGCTCTTCCACTTCCAGAGAGACTCCTCTTCCCATGAGGGCTTCTCATTGGACTTGATCCCAAATCCACACAGTTTATGGAAAGATTCCTGCTAAGGTCAACTGCTTTGGTTTGAGTCACTGCACGGAGGCACTCTTAAATTTCAGGAGTTCAAAGTGGAGTCCTGAGCCTCCATCAGGTGTCAAAAGAGGTGAAGGGGGGCAGTGATAGGCATGGCAATGTCTGTGAAGGGCCAGAGTTGCTTGAACTCATTCTCTACCTTCCCTCTCCCACATTTCAGGGATTTTTATGGAAAACACATTTGTAATGTATTCGATTGCATCTATGCAGGGGAGAATTAGATTGGCATAAAGGTAAACAACTGGCAAATTATTCATAGCTCAAAATCTGCCCGATGTTTTTTTGTTCCAAAACTTTAGAAATTAGAGACTGCTCACCAGATGTTGTAAAAGAAATTACTAATTTAACTGCTAAACTGCTAAAAGGCTCACTCTGGTAATATTTTCCTGCAGAAAATGTCTGTGTCTTGTTAAATGTTTATTGAATACTGTAATTATATTACATTTGCTGTTAAACGATATTGACATTTTTGAATAAAAAGGGGGTTTTTGTTGTGTTTTTTTAATCCAGGCAGGATCTATAATATGAACATCTGGTTGCAACCTAATGTGTGGCATTGAAACAAAAAAAATCTCCCCACCCTCAAAGAAAAAAGCCTTCTGCCAATGTTTTTCTCTGTGTATTATTTTTTCAAAGTAGCTCCGGCTTTTGTAGCACCAGCTATGATTAAGTACCAGAACTTTCTCACTATCAGCAAATGTTTAAAGGCAAGTAACCAGCAAAGCTCCAGCAAGCTGATGGCTGGTGAAATAAGGATATATTTAGCAATGAAACAGCTGTTTCTTGAGCAATAACCCAGCTGTTTGGCTTGGAGAATACCTGTTAGAGTTATTAATCATATTAAAAAGTAGAAAAAAAAGCCCTGACTCTGGAAGGCATGAAACAGACATTTTTAAGGGTTATTTTTTATGAAAAAGGTGGCTTTGTCACTCACTATAAGGAGTGTAAGAAAAAAAAGGTGGGGGTGGGGGAGAGAGTTTGGGAATCTTTTAGAAGTATATAGGTATTAAATAGATGCACTTAGTATTGCTGCCAGCTACAAACCAAGTTTGTTTTCCTCATTTAGAGGACTATGCTCTTGTAAAAGACTTGCAAAATGCTTTGTATCATATTGGTTTTCATATGAATCCCCTCCCCTAAATCTTTCTGTTGAATTACTGGGAAGGGTTCAAATGTGATGTCGGCTAACTGCACCACTCAGCATACATTTATTTTTTCCCATTTCCTATTGGGTAATGGAAGAGAGAAACTTGGCTCCCTTTGGCCTTGGGACCTATCCATAACTCAAAAAATGTGATTTCTACTGGAGGCTAGAGTAAGGAATATGTATAAAATTCTACCATCTAGTTGGAATGTTAAAGGCAGACTTTCTTTTATAGGGTTTCCCTGTCACGTAGTAGATTTAATCAAGAAAATCAGGCAATTACAGTATGCTTGTGCTGATCAGACATCAGACACAACTCAAGTATTTAAATTGCAACTTGTGCTATTCTTAAAGGTGTTGCTGGCTGGGAACATCTTCAAAAGCAAAAGTTTCCTTGTATGTAGATAGGACCCAATCCTGGCTGCTATATATGCACAAAAAGTAATTCCAGTGGCTCCATTGTTATTCCAGGTGGTCCTACGCTGCACAGCTGGAACCACCACAAGAAAGACCTATGTATGTACAAAGCACATGCTCTTTGGACAATGCATTAATTCACTTAAAAGTAGACAGATACATTTCTTTTGGCTAAGTTTTGGGGATTTTCTGACTTAGAGTCTTTCAGTTTTCTTTTGCTTTATGTCTCTTTAAAGAATAAGTAAGTTGAATAAGAGTCAGATATTTTAAATATCTTGGACCTGAGCTACTTTTTTCAGCTGGAACGGAACATTGAAGTGTTTTTTAAGCAGAATGCAATATTTTGATCTGTCAAAATGAAATGTTTCATTTAGGGGAATCTGAATCAGAGATTAAAGACAATCCAGTTAAGTTATACTTTTTTATTTATATCATCAATTTTATAAAACCATCCATATGAACAGAAATGTATCTGTCAACAATGAAAATAGTTCAAACTTTCATCAAAGAATTAATTCATGCATTAAAGACTATATGAACTATCATAGCTAAAATCTGCTCCCATTTATCGTGGTTTACATTTTTTGTATTACAGTAATCTGCCTGTTGTACTGCAGAACGACTGACTTGAGGGTCTGGCATGGTTCCTTCACAGCCTCACATGATGTAGGATGAATGAGCACACTTTTGCCCTGAAGCTGGACATATGTCCCTTGCCTCACTGGATGTAAGTTTACCTTTTTCCTTGTGACTTCTCCACACTTGAGAAGGTTTTGGGAGGGAGGGAATTAGGAGAGCGCATCATGAGCCCTTTTTTGGCCACCACCAGCTTAACCTGTAAATGACTCCATGGCATCTAACAGATATATCACTTCACCAGCTAAGCATATGATAAGAATGTGCCTGG
>NW_010197033.1:0-30521 GCF_000695765.1 Mesitornis unicolor
TAGCACTGAGAATTCCACCATCTCATGGTCCATTCCACCATGATTTGTAACAGGATAAAAGTGTGCTGAGACACCTGCCTTTTGTTTCAGGAGCTTTAAGAGTTAATGTAGAGGAGGAACGTGGTGACCCAGGAGTTGGCACGTTTCTTAGTTTGAATCGCTTACTACTGAAGACAGAGAGAAATCAATGTGCTGCAGGTAAGCTGCTCTTCCTCTCTCACATGCCCAAGAAGTCACAACAACCTTTAAGATTTCAGCAGTGTCTCAGAGAGCCTTCCCTGGTGCTTTCCCAGCATAATAATCTGCAGTGACTAATAGAATTAAATTATGCAAAAAAACCCAGGTCTCTCACTCTGAGTGTAACATCAATAATTGTAGAGAACCTGGGGAGAAGTGCCTGGATCACTGAGGGACAGATACACCCTGACAATGATCATAGGAAACTGTTAGCAACACCCTTGGACTACACAATCTTGTAAAGGTGCTTGGGTTCGGACTGCCAACGCCTGGGTTTCTTTAAGGAATATGCTCATTTCAGCAGAAGCTTCAGTGCTTTTGTTAAAATAACTCAATAAAGTGCTAATTCTTCCAAACTAAAAGTACATGTGAGATGTGATAACGTATTTGGGATCAAAATACAAGTCAGGTAATCCAACCAACCGAAGTTTTGTACCAGTGTTGCCAGACACAGTTCTATAGTTGAATGAAAACATTACTTGAAGGGCTGAGAGAGAAGAATATTCTTTTCCAGCAGTTTAGCATTCTGAACGAGAGAATGCAGCAGTGAATAATGGTAAGTATTTCTGGGCAAAACTGCAGTTCTGATAATCTACAATCAGTTGACATTTCTTTTTTAATTTATTTTTGAATATTTTCCTGAATATGCATTAGGTAACCAGATACGCACCTCTTCAAGCCCTTCCTTCATTATGCATGAAAAGTTTTGTTCCATATACAAAATGTTGAAATACCAAATAACTGGCTTTTAATTATTTTTGAGAAAAGAAAGAGAAAATAAACCCACTTTAAAATCAAGTCTTCTACTCAGGGGAAGATTCAAAATGCCAATCAAGTTGTGTCATCCAGAAATAAGACAGAATGAAACAGAATCCAGAGACAACCGCTAACACCTAAATCAGAAACTTTCAGGATATTATTATGACAACCAGGCAATAAAATTCAGAATTACCATCATGTGCAAAAACAATCTAAAGGGTTTTTCAAGTGCAAAATCTTAGACCAATGAGAAAAATATTTCACAAAGCTTTAGACTGTAATTAAAGTTTACAAATAGTTTTTCTCATATGAGACTTGTTTTATGCCTTGGTGAGGTTTTTCATAAAATTGCACACTAAGACTCCTCTGTGATAAATGTAGCCAAACACAATTAAGAATATTTATATAAAAGATTATTTTCATTTGTTTATATCATTGACAAATGTTCATTGTAGGCTGAAATTCAGTAAATCTGATTTGTTTGAGGGACAATGTGCAAACAACATTTTGGACCTGTAATGTGAGTCCATCAGAGCTAAGTTTCACTCAGAAGATATTCTTACTGATTGTGTTAAATATAACTGCACACTGTGTTATGATCAAATAATTAAACTGTTGTCACCCACAACATGCAGGTTATCTGGTAACACCTCACTGTCCTGGAAATATTTCCTCTTCTCTTTTCCCTTCCTTCTCTTTTCAACAAGCAAATGGAACAGTGCAAATACAGAAAACAGGAAAAAGAGACAAGCAATTATTTTGGAACACTAGAGAAAAACGACATTTCATATTACATGTTATTAAACTTAACAACTCGGATATTTGTGTATTTGACATCTCAGTCCTCATAATTAATTGTGGTCCTCCCACAGCAGTAATTTGCTTCATAGATAAAAATAGTTATGAGTAGGGCAGTAGTTCTTCAGCTGTTACAAATCAATGCAGCTCTTATACTACAAAATACTCTCCTTAAATATCCTGTCTGCTCAAGTGGCAAGAGGACATCAGATGCTTCAGAGCTGCATTTAAAAAAAAAAAAATCAAACTTAAAATCCAGAACAAAAATTGGATTTTTTTTTAAATGACTAGGATAAAATTAAATCCAAATTCTTATGGTTATCTCTTGTAAAGCTAAAAAGAATATGAAGGTTTCACAAAGGAAAAACTTGGCTGCTTTGCAACTGAAAACTAACTGATGAGACTACCCTGCTCCTCAGTCAATTTATCAATGGCACCAGACGTTTCAAAACACTTGAAATTTAAGGTGTTGGGTTTGTGGGTTAGTATTTTTTATTATTACTTTTTATTATTATATTTTATTCATTTTTTGTTTAATTTTTTTAATTTTACCTCAGCCCTCAAGAGTCTGAAACTAAAGATTATACCTTTACATGAAGGAATGACACTGTACTACCTTCCACAAATGCAATTTCCTGGCAGCAGGTTTACAGTTTCTTGTGAGCAATTGTTACTGACCACTATCTCAATGGATTTGTTTGGTACCTGGCTCTCATTCTGGTTTACCTGAACTGCTATTCCAAAAGGGTGATTGAGGATCTGAAGGTCTGTTGATGCCTTGGGGAAAATGTTTTATATCTATTTTCTCACTTTAGAGCATTTTACTTCTTTCACAGCCCTGCCTCCCTTCCCTTCTCCCCAGTGATGAGTTTTTCTGTCTCATGTTTGAAGCTGTTTCAGGTTCTCCTTGAAATCACAATGGTGAAATCACATGACTCTTCCCTCTGCCCCTTTGGACCTATACATTATGGCCCTTCCTTCTTCACAGACTAAGATCTCATGTAGTTTTTTGGGGGGGAACATACCAATAGCGTTCCTTTCCACTGCCTTTTTTTTTTTTAGTTTATTTTTTTAGATCACCTTCTGACTAGTAGTGATTAATGAGTATCACCTATATATGTGACAAATTTTCTAAGCTTGAAAGCATCCAAGCTTCATACATTGCTGCAACTGAAGTACGCACTTCACAGCATGCTCTGCAAATTAAGAACTCTGGCTAACAAAAAAAAAAAGCCGGTAAGCACCAAGAAGTTAATCCTGCCGACGTCCAAGCAGGACTCTGCTAGTTCATCTGTCCTAGTGACCTTTGACTACATTAGGTCCAAAGACCAGGAAGGCTATGGAAAAGTAGTAGCTAACTACTTGTTCTGCAGCACAGTGACTTAAACATGAAGCAGAGTGAAGTATTCATAGAAAGGACTTCTGAAAACTACAGTTAAGGATATTTTAAAACATTTTTCCTTTCAAAGGGAGAAAAAGTAATTTTAGTACTTGTGCTTTCAATAACTCATTTCTTCCTCTTTTTTTAAAAATAAAATGAAACTATAACCCAATTCAGTGATCTTGCAGCCTTTCTGGAGAAAATAATATCTAAAACCCACACAGTAAAAATACAACAAATTAATAAAATACAACAAAAATGCCAAGTGTCTCATTTCTCAAAGCTGACGACTGATTTTTGGAAGGGAAAATTCAGGGAAAAAAATACCAGCAACTTAAGTAATCAAAATGAATCAAGAAAACAGAAAAGTGTCATTATCTGAAACTCCCTTTTTTATGTCCCTATTATTTCCATGCTCTAAGAACTCCTAATACAAAACCTATTTGGATGTAATATAGATTTTTAAGAATTGTATTCAGTGATCTATTTAAATTCTAGTAGTCAACTTGTTAGAAAAGGGAGCATACAAATTCTTTATTTCAGTATTCTCTCCGAAGAAATCAAACATCAAACTTTTCAAAGTAGCCTTAAATACCTTTCATTCTAGGAGCGTAAATTGCTTTGGGTTTAAGTAAAACTCTTCACTGCCATGACAGGTGGCCCATCTTCTTTAATTCAGTTGAAAGCTGAGACAAGCCAGGGCTCCTGTTTCACCGAGAGATACAGCTGAAATGGTGAAGGGGTTACTTAGCATTTCGTTACTGCTCTTGCGCATTATTGGAACAATTACAGCTAGCTTGATAGGACCATAACTTACAAACTGCTTTTGTCAGAGACATAGTCAGGAAAGCAACCCTGGAGTTCACGTTATAATCTACTATAATTTAGAGCAAATAAATGAATATGAAAAGGAATTTCTTGGCCATCAGGAGCTAGTGAGATAAAAATCTGTATGCAAGCCAAATACCCCTAAAGCATTCGGGCATTAAGTGCCAGCAAATTCTCTAACCAAAAGTCTGTATTCCTCAGTAAACCACAATATTTGTTATTTTCTACCACTTTCCAAGTTATGTGCAACAATTTGCATCTCATCAAGCTTGTCACAGAAGTTACGTATTAGCTAGCGTGGGGGAATAAAATCTAATTTTAGACTTTAACCACATTCAATAAGACACTACTAAGATCCCATTATAGTTAATGAATTCTGTTACTTTTATGTTTGTTACATCAGTTCTTAAGAAAACATATTTCACTTCCCAGCTTTTCAGTCCTGTATATTCACTATATAGTCACTATATATTTAATATAAGTTGAGAAATATTTAGGAATAATTTTGACTAAAGGATATTGCATCAATGCAAGAAATATCTGTGTGTCTCTGGCTGAATCCACAAAGTTTCCTAACTGAGGGATCTAGGTGATGATCATTTACAACCAAATAAATCCTATTCTCTAGCACTTAAAACCTCCTTTGGAGAAAAGCAGACATTAGTACTTCTGAGCAAGTATCAGATATTTTAGCAGTATTTTGCAGCAGATAGGGTTTAAGGATATTTGCAGTATTTATTGGCAGCTAGAAAAATCAGACAAATGTCCAGGCATACCAGTGATTTTATACAAACATGCCTGAAGATGTCTAATTTCCCTTATTTTCAACTTAATTAATTGGTGATACTATCTCTACCTATGATCTTTGCCCTGACAAGTACCTTTTGCATCCTGCCTTCTGGACCATTCTCTTAGTCAGGTCTTATTCATACCTGCTGTCCAGGGCTGGTGGCACAATGTACTTTTCTAAACTGCCAGACTTGGACACGTTTTCTGCTGCATTAAAATTGGTGGCATGACAGGTATGCATGACTCTGCAAAAGCAGGGCTGAACAGGAGCATGATGATGAGCTTTTGTGGCTGTCACAGACCACCATCCTTCCTCCTGGTTCCCCAGATGGGCACCTCCTCTCAGGCTCTGTAGATTGGTTGCCCATGGCAAATGTGTGTTTAGATTTTTTTCCCTCTGGCTTACTACAACATAATTTTTGGAAATGCTACTTAGAAAAGATGGCAAGGCTAAGAATGACCTCCAGAGACCAGCAGTTTAGCAATTCCACTGTTATGTGACCTCTAGGCACATCATAGTTTGGAGTTTTATTTTCCCTCAGTTATTACCCCATGAAACACTAGTAGTGTTGTGACACCCGAACTGCAACAAATTCACTGATTCAAGATGCTTGTCACTCTGAAATTGAGGGAGAACGGAGTGTCAGCTGAGCTGACCTCTCTGATCATGTAATCTAATATAATCTAATCTAAACTAATCATGGTCAGCCAATTAGGGACACAGGATGAATACCATTTGACATACATCACTGCATACATCTTAACACACACTTCTTCTCAGGGTAACACTCCACTGACAGTCAGACAGAGCAAAGCATGACCTCTTCCTGAAAAATCCATGAATTAAAATACAGGATTGGCAATGGCTCATTTGCTAATATTAGCCAAGTTTAAGCCTACCAATTGAGAAGTGTTTCCTTCAATCCAAATATTTCAGGTTGCTTTACTGAATAAAAATAAGTTTCCTCAGTAATAAAATCCATTATTTTTTGTCTTCCATTTTTCTCCAAGTAATGGTTAATATTCAGCACAGTCCTTGTGATAACCCTTGTAATGAGAGGTCAGAAGAACAAGAAAGAGGGATCAACAAAGAGGATTCTGGAGAAGGTTAACAGCCCAAAAGATCACATTTCAAGGAGTTAAATGTACTGTTGTTGCAATAATGGAATAAAAAAAAGGGATTTAGTTCTTTTGATATTTGGCCATTTACAGTACAACTTGCAGAGTATGGATTTTTGTCATTGTTGCTTATTGCCAGACTACTGCAACTTCCAGAAAAGCAGTTATAAAATCTCTATGTCTGTGCTCTCTCCTCCAGTAAGCAGCTATACATTTTTTTAGTGTATTCTCAGAAGTTGCAGAGTAAGTGTTGTTTATTGCCCATCCAAAACTACACATTGCTACATCAAGAAACATAAGTTTTAGTAGGGTTGAAAGCAATAAAATATATTTTTATTTTGGTTTGATTTTAACACCTTCCCTGTGGCCATTCTGCCACCTGTCTACAATGGAACAGAACTGTAGAGGATACTATTAACATTTGCAAAAGTTACTTATGTTATACATATGTAAAAATATAGACTGAAGGCATCAACAAGTTATTATATTTCCCCATCTATATCTTGTCAGGAACATGGTCATAAATGTTTTAGTCATTTGATAAAAAAGATGGAACTGAGGGAAGTTGCTGCAGTGATTTGCAGGGTAGAAACTCACCTGGGTGTCTGGTCACAGACAACTCTCACATCACAGCCATCAACTTTGACAGCTGTCAGATTCTTCAGCTTGAGATTTTTTTGTCTGTCACTTGGGTGTTGTTTTTCTGTCCCTTCTTTGTCCCCCTTCTGTCTCTGCATTCCCCAGAAAATGCCTTTGCAGATTATTTCATTTGGAAACAGATTCTCTGGATATCAAATGAGAATGAATACAGATGGATAAAAAGTAGTAGTGTCCAGATGTAATTTACATCAAACTTTATTACATGTAGAGAAATATAGTCTGCCCATAGCACATATCTCAGCTGAATTACTAACATCTTTTACAACATCTTGACTCAAAGTTGTCTTGAGCAACGTGACAACTGAAACTGAGCTGAATTCAGTGCCTTAGTTCACTGTCAGCAGTCAGCTAGCTATAAGATGTAATATTAAGTCTGCATAATTCCTGAGGAAAAAGTGCCATCAGAACATGGCTGTTTTTACAGAATTGCTAAAGAGTAGCATAGGGCAATGTAGAACTTCTTAAGTAATATTAATGTGACCTGTTTTCTCCAGGTTTTACTTTTTCTCCAGACAAACAAGATGAGTCTGATCATGCAATACTCTCTCCAGCTGTATTACAATTGGTTTTATATATGGTTGCCATAGTGAGGTCAAACCTTTTAAATTTCTTTTCTAGGTTATAATTTCATTTTAATGGAACAAATGAGTCAAATTGATAAGTTAATCTTATTCATGTTTATACTGCAAATAATCCTGGACCTTGAGTAAGGCTCCAAAATATCCCCAGACAAGTACAACAGAAAGACATTTCCCACCCCCCCTTCAGTGTGTCCTGAGGGACAGGGAAAAAAAAATAACACCCAAACAAACAACTGGTTGGAGACGATCACATGCTCCCAGAAATTACTATAAGTTTTGGTACAGCATGGCTACACCTGGTTTTTACCCAATAAATCTTCTGCAAAAAATCTATCTAAATGTCATCCAAGTTATCTAAGTTTCTAATTAAATCTGTTGCATTTCTCTACGGTTTTCCATAGGAATCAATGGTCCTGGTTTAGATAAATTTTTAATGCCAATATTATGATATTTCTAATGTAACCATTGAGCCATTTTTTTTTCCTAGCACATCTAAAATTTCCATTAACAGTATGAATTCATAACAAAAAAACCAAAGAGCATCTTGTGGCCATTTCTACTCAATACTCAGCTACTTTTATTAAACGGCCTCTGCCAAGCAATTTTGAATGCACAGTTGAGTAGAACAAAGTTACACCTAACTGAACAACCTCTCCTCACATTTTTTGCCTAGTGCACAAAAAAAAAATAGGCTGATTTTAAATTATGGATATATGGTACATTTGTAGTTTAAACCGTAAACTGGGAAAGTGGACCAGACCACTTGTAAACACAGTCTCTCTAGAGAACCTAAGCCAACTATTTTCTAGTAAACTGAGGAGAGTCACTCACCTTTCTAAGAGTCCTAGTTTTACAATTAAAGCCACCATTACTCTCCCAATACAACGATACTTTCCTCATACAGAATGTTTCTGTACAGTACGTGACACAGACCATTTCATTGACTTTCTGAGGAGTTCAGACCAGAAACTGAATTCTCCTAGTATAATGGGAGGATAATGATTTGATGTCATTATTTAACTTTGTCTTTTGCTCTGTCAACTTTTCCTAACCATTTTGCCCACTAATGGAGGCATTCGGATGGTGATGTATCATGTTTTGTACTCTTCTGTAAGTAGAACTGCAGCAGTCTTCTACAGCCACCAGGACAGTCATACAGACGAGTTTGCAGACGGCTGCTAAGAGTGATATCCAAGTTTTGCTTGCATTTCCTCCCCAGACTATTTAGATGGTGCCTGACCACTAGCTGTTGAAAAGGCTTGCAAAAATGTACACTCTGGGGTTTTTTGGAGTGATGTTTGTGCCCTGCTTCATTTGGTAATCTGACTGCTTTCTGAGCATGTACTTCATGAACCATGTATGGTTCTTTGTGTTTATCACTGCTTATAGCCACTAACAATGTAACCTGATTCTTTGGGAAGTCTTGTTTTGGTTACTCAATGCTGTCTGAGCAGAAGGGACAGCTCAATCTTAGGAGCACCTGATGCAATCTGCTACATCAGTGATTGAGATAGTTCACAGAGTTGCAGAAAACCAGTGACAAATATGAATCATCACCCAAAATTCTAATAAACCCTCCTTCTAGTCACTTGTTTTTAATAAAAAATTGCTTCTTTCTAGATCCCTGCAATGGTGTGTTAGATTAATTTAATTTTCAGAACTGGGACATCAGTGAAATTGATGCACTTAGTGCAATACTTTTTATTTCAACCTGACACTCCATCATTGCTCCACCTTGTGTTGACAGAAAGTTCTGACCTTTGAGACTTGCTCAGCACTTGTTCTCCTTCCCTTTCTCATAAAGTAGGAATAAGCTGCACCAGACCTTTTCCTGGGACAAGGTACCAGTCTAGTGACGCCCTCCTGATGACCCAACATCCAGATGCCATCTGTAGATTTGCAAGGTACTGCATTGTACTCACAACCACAGTTTCCTTGGAAGTCAATGGGAGTTAATCTCAAAAGGAACAGAGTAAGGATTAGGTGGCACAGCTTGAAGCTGGTAACTCATTTTGGTATTACTGTCAGTGCTGTAACATACGAACTTCAAACTTATTTAATGCATGTTTGCATTTGAAGTTGGATTTTTGGTAAATGCAGACATGTCAGTTTGCATATATAAAACCTAATCTGGAGGTGGTGATGCCGGGAGCCCAAAGCGACCTTGTTATATTTGCCTGGGAAAGTATAGACTCTTTCTATACAGTAAGTTGTGTTGTGATTCAGCTTTGTGTCTCCTGTAGTGACTGATATGTAGCCTGCTTCAGGAAGCCTCTCTGAAAAACCTAAATCTTCATAAATATTTATTTTACTTAGTTTAGGTTATTATTTAGTATCAATCCAGAGCAGTAATGCTTGTGATACTTTTGAGAGGAGAAAAGATGGTGAAAGAAGGCAATACTAAACACTATCTCCTAAGCAGGTCTGTATAATCCCTGTCAAAACTATAACCAATGGCAGAATACAGCCATGTGTCTTTAAAGATTGCCAAGCCTGGCAATGGCTTGACAGCTGTTTGTTATTCAGAAAAGGCAGCCTGAATGCAAGTAGCTTAAGCTTTCACAGAAGCTGCATGACTGAGTGCTTAGTTGGTTGAGAAAATGGACTTATTCAGAATTGTCATTGTAGCCACCCGACACTGTTTGAAGTAAAAAACATCCTTAAATGTTAGCAAAAATTTTCTCCTATGACTGAATAAAACCATAGGAGCCATATGAAACCCAGTAAGAAAAGGGGAATACAGCAGTCTGCATGAGGTAACTTTAAGTTAGGAAACTGGAGAACAAAACTTGAGAATCAACTCTGTTATGACATGTTTAATTACTACACAGTTCAGCAGACTTCTGCCTGTGCGAGTCTGCCAAGTTACACAAGGAACTGACATTTAGAAACTGCTTACGAAGCAAATTTCATGAGTAATTTCTTTGGTCTAAGCTGCTGGCCACTTTGTATTGAAGTTTCCATCTATGGTGAAGGAATGCTTAAAATTAGAGGCCCCTGACCCAAACACTTATCTTTCAGAGCTTTAGAAGCAATATACTTTCTTTAATTACTCATCTTATCTGGTTTATAATAGTGTTGCACTTTTGTGAGTGACAACTCATTCTTGGGGTCCGTTTAGACTTCTTGAGGTACACGTTTATTACATAGTAAAAGCTATGTTTTTCATATGACAATTGTTTTGTTTTACAATGTCTTAATCATGACATCTTTAAAGGTCAAGAATTAAGAGGAATTATAAAGTGTAAAACTAATCCCAGAAGTTGTTTTGCATGATATATTAGTGTCACTTCTAAGTATCTGTTCAAGTTTCTCAGCCATTAAAACAAACAATCCTATAAAATTTTGCTAAGTTCCCTTAATACAATTTACAACCTATTTCTAACCTTCTGACCTCAAATTAGGAATACCCATTGCCCATATGAAAAACATAACATTCTGGTTGCTTCTGTGATTCTTTTCTCTAAAACTGGAGCCACAAGTTTTGAAAACTGCCAAAATAAACAGCTACAAACCTGCAAATACTCGATTATCACCCTTCATATCTACACATCCACATCCCTATCATGACAATTCAGGACTGCCTTGCCAGTTCCCCATGGATAAGCCATCTATGATATTCAAAGCAACTTTATAAGAATTCTTCCTGCTCCCTCCCACCTTGGAGTTCAAAAAATGCTGGGTCCCTATTGTCTGTCAGGTTATTAGAAAACTGAACGCCACATGTTACTTCCCTCACTAGCTTCTTTTTTCAACATGCAAATTTTTAATCTGTTCTCAAGGAGAAATCAAAACTCTGTTAAGGAGAAATTCACATATGAAACACATGACTAATAAGGAAATAAAACTGAAACAGAAGTAAATAGCTAAAGAGGAAATAATATATAAGGGAACAATTATTTTAAAAGCACTTTTCTTCCTCTAACACCAGTCTCATAGCACAAATATTGGTATGGCAATAATAAGTAGTAAGCTTTCTGTAGTCAAGTATAGTTCAGAATCGTGTGTACTAAAGCTATGACAGTAACTATTTACTGCTAAATAGCTTTCCAATTCACAGCTTGAGCATTTCCACTCTGAGCTATGGAACACCATAAAGCCCCATAGCTTATCACAAGGGCCTGCTGTATTTAAAGCTTATACCATATAGACAGTTGTTGGTATGCACATGTGGGCAAGAGATGAGGCAAAAGAAAGTGAAGTGAGGAAAATGCTTTGACAGTTCTTTGAACACATTGAAAGCTTAAGCATATACTTTTTGGAAATAAGGTCTATTCCATAGCCTTCATGGATATTAATCAACTAGCTGACAAAATGAAACAGCCATATGACACTTGTCTTTTTGTGTTCTCTGCCTTTGCAAGGATGGAAAATATCCATATTCCTTCTGTAATCTCTAAAATAATGTTATCTATTTATTAAACTCACTAAAATTAGTGCTGTTCTCCCCAGTACTATGTCTGAGTGTTCTATATATTCCTCTGTATTTCTTTGGCAGCTTTTCCCATAGTAACACCCCCTCCCTCAGATCTATTTATTAACTTTCTCTCTGTTTTACCATGGGAGAATTCAATTTGGCAAAGAAATACTTAGATGTAAGAAGATGGAGTATTTCTTTCAGGCTAACCAGTCATTAATGTGTTAGCAAGTTCAACAGTTTGTTGTAACTTCAAAAGTATATTCTTCAACTGCTTTGTCGGTAAAAGAAATCAAGGTCACTGTATTTAGGAGCAAATAACTCTTGCTAATCTGGAGTATACTTAATTTTTATCTGTAAGCTTCAACTTTACTATAGGCAGTAAACACTACATTCCTGAATATTTTTTATAAGACTATATTTCCAGGCTAGCTGAAGTCCTTATATGCTTTCAAAAAGGATTTTTTTTTCCTAGTCAACCAATGTCTCCTTATCAACTTCCTGTTCCTTCCTGACCAGTTAAGAGATGTTATTTTCTACTTGAAAACTTCCCTTTAAGGATCAAATTAAGTATTCATATTATTCATTCCAATAAACCATTCAAGATTTTTTTTTAAATCATGATGCACTTTCCTACAACCAACATGAAATGCTTTAAAAAAAGGGCACCACCTTCTCCAGAACCCCACAGCTTCTACCATCCACTCTAATACATTTTAACACATATGAAGGTAATATAAGGAGATAAACATATTAAAAGATAAGACAATTATATAATCTTCCACAATTACGTTAATAAAATGCATGTATTTGTCTGGAAGTGCAGTAGCTAACTCAACAACATTCGGTATCCTTATAAAGACTGAATTTTGCTTAAGAACTTCAAATAACTGTTAATTTAAAAAATGAAATAAGGAAACTATGTATATGAATACATATATACACACATATACACACCTGGCTAGAATTTGGTCTAAAACACTAATTTCAAATCTGGTTAGTACTAAATCAGCAAAAAGGACTGATTTTCAAAAGCATATTACAGCTTGTAAATAATTAGGTTTAACATCTATTTTGCAGTATATTTCCATCTGATTTAAAAGTGATAGCTAGCTAACTGTCCTGCTGTCATTGTGTCTATACTTTTACTATTCTGTATCCTGTGACCAGGTGGACAGATGGTTCTGTACTATGTGATGGGTGACACCTTAAGATGGAAATCTGATCCAGCAGTCATTCAGGAATGACAGACATTTCCCACAGATTCCTCCAGAAGACTTAATCTCCAGAAAAGTTTGTAGGACAATGGTCTCACACAGTAAATCATTTAAAAAACCTGAAATAAATAACTTGTAATATCACCTTCATACAGGTACATGATAGCTTGTTGTCATTTAATGGATTCAATATGCATGGTTACTCACAAAAGGCTCCTCTGGGATTTAAATCACTGGTGTTAAGCTTTTCCTTTCTATCTGCAGTGTGCAGATAAGTAAACTTAATGCTTGGTTGGAAGTAGGGATGTAGAAAATATGTGAAATGTCTTTGCATGCTCTATCTTCAGTCTTAAGTGGAAGTTTTTTCTAGCAATACACTACAAAAGCATTAAGGAAACACAAGCCTTCTAGCACTTGAAATCCAAAGAGCACTTTCACCCTTAAGTGGGCTGAGTCGTGGTGACAGAACCAAGATTAGGAAGCAAAGATCACACACACACACACACACACACACACACAGAGTAAGTGCAGAGAGATAACTATCATCATACAAACTTACCACAGAGCCAGAAGTATTCAAAGGTGTGGTCTGGGGTCAGCCAAGTTGTCAGCAAAATGAAGCACAGATTTGGAAGCCACGTTCACAGGCTACTGTATAAAGGCAATACACATTGTAGAAATACTTGCAGACACAGCCATACTTCTCACAGACATGGCCTGGTGAACTTGCCTTGGGCTGTTACACACAAACTTCTCACCTCTGTTCTCCAGTCACTAGGAACAAGCAATTTTTGGAAGACACTCTTTAGGCAAAGGCAGCACACAGTGTCACAGTTCAACTTGAGAAATGGCAGTAGAAGAGTCAATATTAACAGCCTCATATTTTCTTTCCTGAGCAATTTTTTTTTAGTCTGTTATAGACTGAACAAAGACATATCTTGTTTTTAAACCAGCTTGAGTTCAGAGTTCATCCAGAGCATATAACATTCCCACTGATTTCTCCAGGTTTTTGATCAGGTCAGTACTGCACTTGTCAGCTAAAAACAACACACGTCCTTCTTCCCCAGATGTCCAAAGGAACCCAAAAAGGCACCTACCCTGAAAGTAGATTTGTGCAAGTATACCTACTAGTATTATTTGCATTATGTTAACAACCAGCATTTCAAATAACTGGAGGGTGGCTGTGGCAGAATGCAGGTAAGAACGGAGGGATCACATGGATGATGCTGATGTGGGGACAAAAGGTGTTTACAAAACACCTCAACAGTGCTCCTGGGTCTGTGACAGATGAGCAGCTGCAGGGTGTCAAACCTTATTCTTGACTGCTTGTGATGGCGAATGCCGTATTAGGTACAAGTTGATAAAAGTTCGCTCAGTCACTTCTATTACTAGTAAAATGGAAGGTGTTTTTCAACTGAAAACTACCACTGGAACAACAGATCATACCAGCTCTTCAGAGTATCATTTATCTAGACAAGGCTCCATAATACACATGGAAAAAAAAAAATAAAAAAAAATCAATGGACTCATAGTATCATTTATCTAGACAAGGTTCCATAATACACATGGAAAAAAAAAATAAAAAAAAATCAATGGACTCAATTTTTCAGAGTCATGGTAAACATTGACTAGAACCAATGTTGCTCATCTTTCTGAGCAAACACTATTTGTTATACTTTTGGATGTATTTTCTCTGGTGTGGTTTTTTTTCTCAATCACACTGAAAATACCATGCACACATTTCTTCAAACTGTAGAAAATTTAGAAGTAAATTGCATCCATTTTCATATGGCTGAGATACAACACAGATCACAAATTAGCTTTTGAGCACCTACTATCTGAAATAAATTACAAGAAAGGGATTTGTAGATTTCAAGGAAGATGGAATTTTAACTCCTCTCTAAACACAGCTAATTTAAAAAATAATCACCTTATTAAAAGAATTGGGACATTTTTCCCAGACTTGTTCCACAGCCTGAGTGTCTCCGTTCTAAAATATGTCACTGATTCCTGAAGAGAAATACTATTTATGTTTGAAACACATTTCAGTTCTTTGTCAACAAGCTCTCTACTGCCAACACCTTTTCTTTGGTCTCTAATTCAGAATTGTAAAGAATGAAGAATTTAGTTCATTAGTAATTAAGGAAAGGCAGAGACGAAGGATTACTATCCTACATTGCCACATAGGATCAACCACCCAGGCAGACACATCTCCCATGTGATAATTACACAGCAGCTTTGGTTTCTAGTTTTATGTA
Organism: Mesitornis unicolor; assembly: GCF_000695765.1. NCBI lineage: Eukaryota > Metazoa > Chordata > Aves > Mesitornithiformes > Mesitornithidae > Mesitornis > Mesitornis unicolor. The sequence continues at coordinate 15,045 of NW_010197033.1, forward strand.
TTACCTCATCATACATCATCTTGATTTAGACTTTTATGGGTGTGAAACAATTAATCTAAATCATGGCAAATACTTCAGACTTCTATGCCATTTTAGAAGAAAGAAATGCTTCTGCTGTATGTGAGTAGAATTTATGGCCTATACCGTGTTGTGACTGATCAGTAAGACCAAATGCTTCCAATGTTGGCAGGCACTGATTGCACAGGCTGCTTGAAAAGGAAGTGCCTTTTCAAACATAATCTCTCTGCATATCTGTAATCTCTTTTCTGGCTAAATTAACTTCCTTTCCCATACTATCATTGCTATCAAGTTTTTCAAAACCTGAAATGTATCACATTCATTCAGTCATAAGCTTCTCCAGGACTCCTGCCCTAAAGGACCTTGGTTGGGAACCTGCAATATCATAATACATTTGCTGTTATCACCTGGACTCAGTTCCTCCTTGTCACTGAGAATGTCTGATAAGAAAAATTCCCTTCAACATGACTACATAATTGGATAGGAAATGCTTTACTGATCTAACAAATGTTTGAGTCTAAAAGAGTATTTCCTGTTCTCAGCTGAGGAATTAGCTTTGCTTCATTCTGTACTTAAAGAACATCTATACACAATGAATAACACATGAAGACTTATTACATCAACTGGCAACCAAATTACTCCATTTATTTCACTGCCTTGGGAAATATAATGCAAAACCAATTCAAAATAGTAAGTAGTCCCATTGGCATCAAGGATTCTGAGATGACCTTCTCTGAAACACACTAAGATTGTTTAAAAACCCAACACCCAAACCCCTCAAAACCCTGAACAACAAAACACCTCTTCATAGCATCTTCCTTTCTCTGCTGTCTTTATCTCACAAACAGTAAGACTAACCAGCTCAAATGCTGCTTTGTATTTACACAGTTCCCCTCATCTGGGGACAAGGCAACCCACTAACAGAAAGCAAGAAGCGCTCTCTTATATCAGTTACCAGAAGCTTGTAGAAAATTTGCAAGGATTGAAACATCCTTTGTCTGAAGCCAAAGCACGGCACTAGGTTTTCTGGCATAAATGGATAGATGTGAGCAAGATTAATAACTAACACAAAGCATGGCTTCTTAGCCAAAAATGAGTTTTGCAAGTTGTTATGCATCCCCAGCCTTCAGATACTGCTTGTTGAAGCAGTGCTGATTTTTTTTAGATTTAAATCTCCGCAGCTCTTTGGATGGAGTACCGGCACTTATATTTACTCCAAGAAACACTAGGTTGGGAACTCAGTGGGCAAGTTATAGACAGTCTGACCGCTGGTGTTGGTTAGTGGTAGGCTCGTGCTTGGCTGATAGGCTTAAACCTATAGGTGTTGGAAATCTAGACTCTCTCTAGTTATTCATAACAAAACAGCTTCCCAAATACCATGGGAAACTTTCAGGATATGTTCATAGGACTTCAAGAACAATGCATGTTCTAATTTGTTTTTTCTTCAGGCTTTGTCTAGGCTCGGTTTGGTCTACTGATAGATGCTTCCAATAGGATTTTCTGGTTTGCATTTTGCTTGCTTGTTACCTTTTGTAATACCTGTTGTTTTGATTGCTATGGAACACTGCCTAGCACCACACATTTCTCAGATCTAAAAATAAGTAAACTTACAGTACTAACATATAGCACTCAGCTCATTCTTCAAAAGACAGTCTGCAAAGCACTCCCTGGTAATCTATAGCTGACTAAATAACTCTAGCTCTTTCTTTTTACCCTGTTGAATAAAAAAAGAAGACAAAATCGCAAACATCTAACAAATTTCTAAACAAGCAGCTCATGTATTCAAAACTAAAACTAGAACTCCAATTTCTGTGACAAGGAACACAAAGTGAAAGTAGTGCCGGTGCCATCTCTCTGTACCACACTCTCACCATCTCATGGTGAGAGAAAAGCTTGAAGCATTTCTGGATGAAAGTCCTATCAACTCTTTGCCACCCTTCAACAATTACCTCCATCACAAAGCTGAAAATTACCTTGGCACAGAACAGGGATAGGTGCGAAGTCAGCTAATCCACTAATTCATTTTACAGGTCCATTGCCATACTCACCTCATTAACCACTTGGACAAAAACCATGAATGAATCTCAAGACTCTACTTTCTGGCTTATCTAGAGTTGCCTCAATTATATCTGGCTTGCTCTGTCCTGTCTTCTCCTCCTCCTCCCCCTCACCCCTCTTCATTCTTCAGTGAGCTGGAGTGGAAAAAAGCCAGGAAATTTACCTCACGGGGTAGAACAACACCCAACCATGCACAAGCCATGGGGCAAGACACTGTGAACCCCAATCCAGTCCCAAGACAGCCCCAGTACTGCTACAGTTGTACCAACTGGACAGGGATAATTATTCAGAAGTTTTCCAGCCTCTCTGCAGCACAGAGTGAAGAAAAAAATTCTGTAATGAAAATCTTTGGGTATGAATGGGAATTTACAAGGCTTTCTACACTGCAAGAAATATTTCTCATTCTTAGAAAGTGTGAAGGTTAGACATAGCGAGCTGCCTATTTTGAGGCTGTTTGCCTGATTAGTGTTTAGAAGAATGTGGTTTGTAGTTTGTAAGTGTTCTATAAATGCATGATAACCACATTATCTACATGACAAGATAAGAGCATAGGCCTGAATTTCTTGCAGAAATTTAATTTTTACTTATTGCCACAGCTACAGCACAGCCATCAAGCAGTGGGAGTTCAGTATGCAAGAATATAATTTCTGTGCTTGAAGAACTCTCTGTTAATTTTCTGTTTTAAGACTACCATAGTGTTTCATTCTCTCTCCTACAATCTAGATTTCTAGCCATATGAGCAGCTGTTCAATTGTATGTTCGCTCAGACCCTGTCTCGCATTTTTATTCACTGTACTGTACTGCCTGCTTCTTCATGGCTAATAGTTACATAATTCCATTATTTCTTTTTATCTCAGACTAGCTGCAAACACAGATCAATCACTGTTCCTAACCCAATTCCAGAAGCAATTAAATGACTTATTATTACTACAATCTCCATTAATATTGCCAATACTTTTTAAAGCAAGTACTTTTGCCTAAAGTCTCTGAAGGGATAGAACCAGGCCAAGCTGATGCTTCAAAATCTGGTTTGGATTTTGTTCCATTTATCCATCTGCCATCAACCTTCATTCTTGATTTGAGTGGGTTCAGGTTAGTCTATCACAAGATTCTCTCCGCTTGCTCTTCCTGCTCCTCTCAGGTTTAAGCACAGCACAGATTTGTCTTCATTACCCTACAAGAAGTTTCTAACAGCTGTAACAAACATCTGGAGGACACCAATTTACAGGAAAGAGGAAAACAAATTCCTACTCTTGGCAAATCACCTGTAAAGTCAAATATTTCTGTCTGCATAAGAGCTTGCTAAGTTAACAGTAAAATTCTTAGTTTTGTACTCAACTCGAACTTTATAATTCATCCTACCAAACATATTTCATCCCTTTTTATATTCTGCAGATTAGAAGTAAATGTTTACATGTGCCCAAGCAACAGACTTGGATCAAAAGTTCAGCTTCCTAATCACTGCTCTGCTTCATAAGCAGTTCTGCCCAAGAAAGTATCTGACACTTCCAATAGCGCTTGCCCTAAAGCATGGTCAGTGGCCCTTTAGCTCAGAAGCCTTTGGAGAGCAAGAAAGGGGCTTGTTCAAAACTTACTGACAATTTAATAGAACTTGTAAATTATCTTATAGAGACTAAAATAGCAGACTTCTCTGAAGCTACTCAAAAAGGGGCATTATATTGAGTGACAGATAACATTTATGTTTACTGGAATGTATTTTTCCCAGCAGTCTCTACAACTTCCTCTGGGAGCTGTCTACATTTTAGATTCTCAAACTCCCCAGCCTAAAACTCTCTAAGTTTATTTTGTCTGCACTGAAGACCTGACAACACTGCTATAATCTATAACTTCAGGTTCCCAGTCATGTTGCACTAGGAGAGATTAACCCTAAAGTAGTGATACCGAGCTGTTTTCTTCTCACATCAGCTCACCTGTTCCTACAAATGTAATAATCTCACTAAAAGCTAAAGGGTTTTTTAAAGAAATATTTTCTATTGGTTTTGGGGTCAAGTCGGTTTGCATTAGAAATTACTTCAAGACCCTGGCTTAAGGAGTTCCCTTCCTTCAAAAGGCAGTTACATAAATCAAGATGCTGCCTGTTCCCATGCTGATTTTCCTCCTTCTCTCCTTCTGCAAAACATATGTTCTCCAGTTTATCTAAAGGAGAAAAGTTACGTTTCTTTTTAGTTACACAAGTCGGCAAGGCAGTGCTCTGCATCTTTCCCTGACCACCATGAAAGCAGAAAGATTTCTGGCACCCCATTAGGAACACCCAGAATCATGATGTTCCCAACAGTTCATATAGCAATATACATTGCAGGGTTTCGTTTGTTACTTTTCTGGCATGCATCCTTTCTGTGTTGGCTGGCTCAGCAGTACTTCACAATTGTTTCTGCTTATGTGGAAATATTTCTTGGATTAGAATTCAGTCTCTCTGTGAAGCTTATTCATTGAACTATGCAGTAATCAAAATGTTATTTTGCCCTTAATCATTGCTAACAGAAACATAACCATGACCGAACTATCTTGGATATACATAATGATATTCAATATCATGTATAACAAAAGGCATCATATTAAAAATTTCGATTAATTGTCAATGGTTTTAATTACAGCCTATACAATTATACATAATGAATCCCATAACATTTCACTTACTAGCATTTCTGTCTGTAACAAAGACTGAATTGGGAACAGCAAAAGGAGTACTACACTGATTCTCATAATAAAAAGGTTCATGGCAGTCATTCTACATAATCCCACATAACTTGCAGTTTCCAAGTTTGTGATCCTTTGAAGCTTATTTGGCTACGAAAAGAAAGCCATGTCTCCAAATAATGAAGGAAAAGAAGGTTCTCCTGGACCATTTGATGTCTGAGAATATTGGATTCTTTCATTGCATACAAGCTAGGCTTGTAAAGGATCAAAAAGATTTTTGCAAGACTAGCTTATTGTAAAGGCTCATTTCTGGTTTGTAGCACAACCAATGACCATAAAGAAGGCATTATCTTTGTGAAGCAATTGCATACAGCAATTAAAAAGCAGAATACAGATAATTTCATACAACAAGGAGAAGGAATATGGAAACATATGTTTCAATATGGAAACAGCTTCTGTAAATATACGCTTAATTTTAGCTAGAAAGCTTGAATTCATCTATTTAGAAGCCAAGATCTCTGTTTACTGAAGACTTCAATTTCTTCTTACTCTTTTTCTTTTGTTCTGGAAATTAGCAGACACCTAGATTGCAATTAATGACTGCATCTGATTTCCTTCATGAAGCCATGCGTAATTATTTAAGTGGAACACTAAGACCCAATAGAGTAAAATAGGTTTAAAAATGTTTGCAGCTTAATTCTCCACTGAAATTTATCACCACATGAGTGACATTTTCCTCCTACTAGCACCCGAAGTGAGTGTTATAGTATACAGAAATGGAAAAGAATCCCACTAAAAGGTTTTCTAACAATCCTTACAATATTTTTTTATTTTCAAAGGCACGTTACTGCAAAGCAGCAGAATGTATAGGCAGCTAAACCCACCATATCAAACACTGTTGAAAGAAGGGCATTTTGATCCCACACAGAAGAGCAAAAGAGACAGTGGCAGACTAGGAATGCACAATGAGTCCTGCTTATGATAGATTAGTGTCTATGCAAAAAAAACAACAAGATTGAAACAAAGACAAAGACAAGACACGTGACACATACTGCTTCACAGAAATTCAGACCTATCTGGGGCCTCATTTAAGTGAAAGCAGCTTACATTTCCTGGTCAGACCCCAGGATCAGGGTTAAGTCAATGGCATTGGAAAAGGTGTGACCCCAAGTCTGCTGACAGCCTGTTTACACCAAGACCAAGGGAACCTGTCCCTTCTGACCCAGGGGAGGGAACAGAACTTGTGCTGAGCTAAGGGTAAAGTAAATTGGTATAGGAAATTCACCTGTGGGATCCTGTTGTGAACATGAAATTTATCTTTCCTCAGAATGGGATCTCTTTGAATCACAATTAAAAAGTGGGCTCTCCAATGACAAAAGCACTGGACTTAAGGGATCATGAAGAGAGAAGTCAGAGATCCAGTCTGAGACGAGGCCCAGGGTTTGTGTGAAGAGAATATAAATTGTTTCCAAAGGAGCACATGTGATCACCCGAAATGCAGTTTTATATATGGAGGCCAGAGAGCACCTCCATCCAAAACAGTGAATAACCTTCCACTGTACTCTGCTGTCTTGGGCCTGAACTACGCATTTTACACCTCCTAGATGTTGTACCTACCCATACTATTTTCTGGACAAGAAAAAGAGCTAAAAAAAATGTTAAGGGTGGACATTAGCACCATCATTTTTACTTTTGCCCTAAGAGAAGGTCTCCATGTACATATTCTGTAGAGACCTGATCCTCCCAGTAAGTGTTGAGCATACTCTAAGTATATCTACTAGACTGGAACCGATAAAAGTTTTAAAAATACCAGTCCCAGGTGGCAAAAATGTAAGATCAGATTATTCCCCACTCCTCCCTCCAAATTAATGTGTTAACCCTGGCTATAGTTGTTAAATTTGCAGCTCTACTAATTACAGTCTTGCTATTTACTTGCCTTTTGAGCTGTCTGTATTGTAGATTCAAATTTGTACTCTGCTATCCTCAGGGAAATTGATATTTCAGGTCCAAAGCACCAGAAGATTTCTATTTTAGAATGTACTCTCTGAGGTACTCTGTAGATGCCTATTTCAATTACAGGAACAAACAACATACATAGACATCAAACTGCATGAGGCTTTACCTAGCTCTTAAAAAAGTCCAGCCTGTGTAATCTGAATACGAAATATCTGCAGCACACCAGACTTGGAGAAGTGGATTCTGTCTATGTTAACTAAAATGTCACACTTTCTGTGACTGCAAGAAAGCCTTTCCTCACACAGAGATGGCTCCAGACAAGGTGGCATCCCGTGACACTGCAAAGACCCACCACAAACAGTCCCAGGTGCAGCACCGTGGCTTCAGCATGGAGCAGGGCCTCAGCTCCTCAGGTGGCATCCACTGCCATGCAAAGGTGGCTAAGATGACTTTGGCACAACTGTGTGTTGTATCACATTCTTGATGGATACAGATCTTTTCAGTCTTATGCTACAATGCCAACCAAAAGCAACAGGAGAGATGGAAACATGAAAAATAAGCTCTTGAGCTCTGCATCTTAGTTACCCAGTTATATAAAAAAAATAGATCTCTGCCTCTTACAGAGATAACTGCTGCCAAACATTCTGTGCGCTTACAGAATATAAAGCGCTACCTAGAAAATCATCATATTTTCAGTGCTCACTTGATCACTCACAGTATATTCTTACTTGGCAAAGGGTAGAAAAATCATGATCAGACAAATGGTTTCTAAAAAAAGCTTGATTTATGACAGATTCTGTTTAATTCTGTTTACGAATCCTGCTGCTAGGAGCAATTGTTCTTGGCACTGACACAGTAACATGCTACCAAGGGTGAAAATGAACTATCAACATCACAGCTATAAGAATGTGTAAGCAGTACTGGCTGCTAGGTCTGTACGTAGATGTGCATATTACTACAGCATGACTCACAATGGTGCAAAGTGTTTGTAGAAAGAGGTTAATATTGCTACTGAGAATATTATTCTCAACTTCTTTACATAAATAATAAAAATGTCTTGCTTTCTGCAACTATTTCTTCCTGCTAATGAATATAATAATTAACTGGGGTAATGTGTGTTGAGCGTAGGTTATTTTAAATCCTGGAGAATGCAAAAGATAAGAACAGTTGAACTTATTGAAAAGAAATGTTCTGCTTTTTAATGAACTTTAAGGTATAAGATAACTATGGGTTTCAGAGTTTATGTGGGTATTGTTCTGCAGTTACTCTGGTATGCACAAAGGACAGGCACAGTGGAATGAGTTTATCCACCTCCCTGGCCTGGGCCTATTTAATAAGACTATAAAAGGGGAAATAAAGAAAGTGCTTAGCCCTACAGCAGTCAGCACGAAAGTTAAGAGATTTTGTCTGTTTGATCTCTGAATCTTTCTGAGTGGTTACTAAAACCCACCAACATTCTGTCTGGATTAATTCCTCCTATGTTGAGGGGCTTGCAGTGATACAGTATTGCACCCTCAGTCACTGAAACCGAGTTGTAAGAAATCGGCTTCCATATCAGAATCACACAACATTGAAAGATTTGCAGGGTGATAGCAAAGTCTCTTGTTAAAATAAGTAGTCATGAGCACATCCTGACAAGCGTTCCCTTGGGTTTTGTGGGTTATTTTTTTCCTGCTTGCTGTTCCCCGACCATGGGCTATAGAAGACAACTTGCAGACTATGCAGGCTTTTCAGTGCGTAGTATGAGATATTTCCATTTTTACAACATTCCTAAGGGTAAATCTTAACCCTGCAAAAGCTATGTTGGACCTTTTTCAGGTGGAAACATCACTTTCTGTGTATTGGTAGAGATACACAGATAAGCTTCTGACAGTCTAAGAACAACATGTTCGGTGGAGACTTTCGCTTGCCTCTAATTTGAAGACTGAGCGGTACAAATCATGTGTGATGTGTCTAGAGAGGAGGAAGTCAATCGCTTGTCATCACTTGGTAAAGCCACAGAGCAAGACGTTTACTCCTGTTTTGATTTGGTTTCTGGTTTGTTCGGGTTTTTTTAGTATGAGGGTAACCACTTTTGTAACAATAATGTTTGCTAAATAAAGCATTATGCTGCTTAGCTGCGCAGTTTTCTCTAACAAAGGCATTTGTTTTCCTTAATTTTCTCTTCTCCTAAACACTAACTTTCCCACTTAAACGTGAGCTTATGCATGAAGAAAAAGGCTTGGTTTGTACCCTTGTAGCTTACATAAGGCTGGAATTTTTAAAACTTTAGAACTATGCTAAAAGTTACTTGTTTTGGGAATGTGATGGTACAAGAAGATATTAAGATAGTCAGGTATAACGATGATACACATTACAATTTGGTCTTGTAAGGAAACATGAGAAGAGGGAGCATTCAGTCAATAAAATTCTCTTATTCCTAGTATTTTTCAGCTGTTTCTCAGGCATTTGATGTTTATCAAAACAACATATTGCAGCTAGAACAAATAATAGCTTTTCCCTTTTACTTGGAATTGTATTATTATAATCCTTCTAGCTTCTCATATGTGGTGAAATGCTCCTCCAAATAATCTGCAAACGGAAGCATGTTCTTTATGCTATCTGTGAGCTATATTCAAAATACATTGAAACAGATGAAAGAAACTGCAAGGTAAGTGGGATATGCTACATTTCACAAAAATCTTTTGGATACTACCATCAACAAAGACAACACTCACATCATACGTTCCTCTTGAAGGGAAAAAAAAACAACTTCTTATATACGAGATCTAAGCATGCGAGGCATATGACTGTATATTCAGCTTTCCAAAAAACAAACGACACTAATGTAACCCCCAACCTTTCCAGAACCGAGGCTGTAGAAACCCCTCTGTGTTAACAAGAACAGACAGTAATTGTAGCAGTCAACAGTGCCCCCCAGTGTGGGTTGTTTCAACTTCATCCTACAATGGCTTCCTCTTTCAGGGTTAATAAATACATTTGGAGTGCACTGTGGAGTATGTAATTCCATAACTTAATTCAACTTAGCTTTATCTTAAGAAAATTTTACAAGCTAGCATTTATCAACTGGTACTCTCCTCCTTTTTATGAATTATTGCAAAAATACAAAGGAATGGGTAAGTGATAAAACCAATATACCTACATTTGCTTTATCTTGTGTTTAGTATTTTTTTAAAGTTCTACAGGCCTAGTGGATCAGCTTCACAGATGATATGTAACCCTAATTCTTTCTGCAAATATATTTCTATATATTTTATTGATATGCAAATTTAATCATGCTTACAGAGGTCTATCAAAAAGCTGGCAGAACACATTTATTTAAGCACATATCTGTCTCCTCAGCGAATGCCATGAGCTCTTGCATGAGAGGAACAGGTGTATTTGCATATAAGGACCTAATACAAAATTCACTGACATCAACAGGAGTCTCCTCAGTGGACTTCAAGATTGACGACAGACTTATTACTTTCATACAGTGAGCACCCAAACTCTGATGTAGCACAAACCACACGAAACACATCCAGAAAGTGTCAAACTCCACAGAAGCAGCTCTGCTGAAATCGAGAGTTTTCAGAAGGCAGCATTCTGAGCCTGCGGGCAAACACCCCACCTGCCTCCTCTAAAGCATCCTACACCAGCGTTCCTGTGCAGTCACCACACAGACAACCAAGCTAACTAGAATTATCCCAACAGGGCAAGCAGAAATATTGCAGGGTTAGTAACAGACCGAAACATTTTGAAAGAACCTTTGCAGATCTTTAAAAAAGAGTAAAGAGAATCAAAACCTTGTTATACTACCATCCCAGCAGATTTTCAATATCCCATATAATATAAAGAAGAATAAAACTCAAATTACTAACACTTTCCACCAGCCTCAAAGCATTAGGAGCTGTTAATCTCCAAACATATGATTCACTTCACAGACAACACACTGAATGTATATACATAAACACGCATCTCAATCTCATCTAGAAATAACTGGGATTCAGTTATAGGCATAGCTGATTCCAATTTATTATTGAAATATTTTTTTCTATTATTAATCTAGAATATACTTAATTTCAATCCTGAATTGCATTAAAAGATAGCCTTAATGCAACACTTAGTTCATATGCTCAAGTACTTCCAATCAAGAAGTTGCAGAAAGGTTAATGTGGACGTACATTCTCTGTATTTTATATGAACATACTGAACAATTACTGGAGTTTGCATTTCATAAAGAAAAGAAAGGTTTCCTTAGTAGTTTTGATACTAGCAATTGAAAAAAATTTCCATGCATTTTGGATTGATCATCATTTAATATCAACGATGTGCATCTGCAAGATTTCAGTATTTCTACCGTTGCAGAAAGCACTGGAGAGAATAACTTCTGTAGTCCAAAACATTTGGAGATCTGTGCATGAACCCATACTTCAGAGACTGAGGAAACAGAGCTGGTCAAAACTGTCCACTTCAGGGACTGCTTTTTGCAGATTTTGTGCAAACACTTCACTACACTTCTGGGTGAACACCATGCTACATTCCCTGTGTCACACAAGACATTCTTTTACTATAAAGAAGCATCCCTTTTCCTAAATTAAGACACTTCCCAGAATTATTCAAGGAAATGACAGTGTGAAGAAAAACAGCTGCACCAAGAACAGTGTGGTCCAAATACAAGCTATAATACACTAAGTCCAGTATAAAATTGAATTGGAGCTTTCTGAAAGTTATTATGATATTAGTTTTCCTACAAACACCAGTTATGTATAGATGTTGGAGGACTATAGGTATTATGGAAATACAGTGTTTTGCTGGCCTAGGAGGAGTAAAAAAATACGGATTCGAACTGCATGTATAGAGCTGAAAATTCACACTGAGCTTGCAGGAGGGGAAGAAGGGCAAGTCCCAAGATGCTAACGACAAGTCATTAAATAGAATAAGACAGTTAAGGTGCTGTAATGCTCTACCAAAATACACCCTAAGGGAGAAGGCTAGAAAGCGCATTGCAATCAAGAAGAAAAGTAAGTAGGCTATGATTTCATCTTCTGTTGCTGTGAGAACCACTACAAACCAGCCGTTCTGCAATACTGGTGTTTGTAGCTGTACTTGACCACCAGGCTGTGAAGCAGCTATGTCCTCCAACATTCTCCTTTCCTACATTACATGGTGCAAACCTCTCAATCCTGGTGCGCACCATTACACCAAGTTCCCTAATTTGGTTTGTATTTTACCTGATCTTTGAGTAAATAAATTCTGATGGAATTGCTGCTTGGCTTGACTTCTCCTCAAGCCCCTGCTCGCACCAGCAGTTGTTCCTAGTGTTTCTATTGCCAACAATATGGGAGGTTTCATGCCAGGCAATTGCAACTGCTGGTGTCAAAGGTCAGCTCCATGGCCTCTTGTCTTTGTCACCAGCTCTCACAGCTGGCTGGCATCAATCAATTCTACTGTTTCAGGAGTTTACAATCAGCTTGAGCCTTCCTTCTGCACAATGTTTGCTTTTCCTTGCAACCCTAGTAACCTTTACTTGAAATAATTTATATTGCTAAATCCTGAGGTAGTTTTGCTGTACCCCCATGCATCAATTCAGTCTTTTTTTTCCTTTCAACAACTTTGTGTACATATACACAGTTGTCAGATGCCATCAAGTGGTGGAACACATTTCATAGTTTTCTGTTCTGCACTGACACGATCCCAGTCTCGACGCCTGGGGTACCCCAATAATGACTGGCCTCCAGCTGGCTTCATGCTGCTGATCAAAATCCTTTGAGGCTGGCAGCCCAGCCAGTTTTCAATCCACCTCACTGTCCACTTAGATTGTATGTCATCAGCTTACCTATGAGGAAGTTATGGAAGACAACATCAATAGCTTTGCTAAAGTCAAGGTAAACAACATCCACTGCTCTCATCTCCTCCACCAAACCAGTCATCACATTGGAGAAGGCTATCAGGTTGGTGAAGGATGACTGCTCCTTCATAAATCTTTGCTGACTACCCCTGATAACCATCTTGTCCTTTCTGTGTTTGGAAACTGCTTCCAGAATTGCTCCATCATCTCCCCAAAGATCAAGGTGAGGCTGACCAACCTGTAGCTCCTTCAGGCCTCCTTCTTGCCCTTCTTGAAGGCACTGGTGACATTGCTTTCTTCCAGTCCTCAGGAATCCCCACCGACTGCCATGACCACCCAAAGATTATCTGGAACCTTTTCCTAGTCACTCTTCACACAACACTAGAAGAATCTGTTTTGAATTCGTAAGTTGTGGGCTCCTCATTTTTAAGGAGGCTGTAACAGCAGCATAGAAAGCAAGCCTAATTTTATATTTTTCACAGATAAATGTTTTCACTGGACCATCAATGGAATAAAAAATAATTTACAAATTACTTGTCCCAAAGCGTTAATGTCAAATCACTAAAAGGCATAAGACAATAAACTTATATCACTCCTTCTGGTGGAGGCAAAAGCTGAATGTCTACTTCAACAACGGCCACAGAGCAGAAACATTTTGTCATCGTTTTGCACATTCCCTAAGAAAAAGGCTTGAATGAAAAAGTGCTGGTTTTGTACTTGACCATTTTCTAGAGGCACTTCTTGACTTGAAAGTGAGATCAGTTATCTGATCGCTATCTTCTAACACAATCGCATTGCTCCAAGTCATTCCAGTGGATAGCTAGAAACCTCTGGAAAACTGGAAATTCAAAATACATTCAGGAGGGATGATAAAAGTACCTCTCATTGGACACTGTTGTAAGATTTTCAGTGAAACTGGGGATTTGCTATGGTATAGTTCTGTATCTCCTACACAGCTGAGTTCACTCAGGAAAAAAAAAAAAGTGTTAATTCATAAGCCTTCAGCCCCTCCATTTTTCCTCAGGAAATTCTAAGTCTCCAAGATGATAAATCACTTTGCGCTCCAATTATTTTAAGCAAAAATGCTGAAGTCCTATTAAGCTTTTCTAGGGCTCAAACTACACAGAAAAAAGTGGGAGAACTTTATTCCCTGCAACAAGCCTGTAGGGAGACAGTTCATAGCACAAGTAAGAGTAGGAGAAACCTTGTACTAGAGACTCAGTTAGAGAGTCCTGAAGTAGTCTGTTCTTCCCTTTGAAATATTTTTCTTCCTCCCACTTTATTTTAGTCTTTGCATAATCTCTTTTATTTTGTTCAAGTGAAGCAGCAAGAAATTTCTCCTCCTCTTTTTTCTCTGCCCCCTCCCTTTTTATTTTTTATTGTTTTTAATTGAGAAGAACAGCTAGTACTCAGCCTCTGGTGAGAAAAAGCACAGGCTGAGACACAGTCCTGGCTCACTTCTCCCACATTATTCACTCTCATGCAGTTAGAAGCCAATGCACACTAATTGCCGTGATCCCTCCATTTGGCTTTTAACTTCAATAGCCATCTGTAGGAGAATCTCAGCTGCTTCAAGCAGCCAGAAGCACTTGAAAACAGCAGCCTCCTAACATTGTTTAATTTTTACAACTCTGAGGTCACGAAAGAGACCACTAACTGTTTCAATGAAATGCCATAGGATGGGCTTGGCTGGATGATTTGTTTCTGCTTTAGGATTTAATTTGAACAATATGGACTTTTCTCCATTAGCATAAAATAAATCAGCACTTTGCACTAGTTTCCCACGCATCACTTTCAACAGGCTGTCAACATTAGGATCATGTGGATAGATGACAAGCACTCAAGCTACTTACAGCTATTAGAGTCCATTGGTCACACCAGCTCTTGGTTTTGATCATTCTTTAAATTGTGTATCACTGTTACTTACTTCCCACAGTCACCAGGTTTAATATGCACGCATGCCTTGTAATTCAGCCACAGAGAATATTCAGACAATCAAATTCAAAATCAGGTAGCGGAGGTTTGAATAATACAAGATGGTTTCCCTCAGCAAGGCAGTTATTTGAAATACACCATAGCTGTACTTGCAGGATTTGAAGGAGATCAATTCATATTTTCCCTCCCCAGATTTCCATATTCACATTAGCACATAAAATACTGCTTTATATATAAATTATTTTGTTCCATAAATCTAACTGAGATACATTTGAGATTTACTGAACTAGAGCCCAGTTATGTCAGTTCACCTTCAAAATAATGTGGGATGAAACAGATGATCCAAGTTAATAAAGGTAAGCCATTGAGCTAGCCAGAAAAAACAAGATATTTTCCATGAAAGACTTCAAGGTTTCTTCTCCCTCACCACCCCCACCTTATTGCACCATGCCACAGGGGATATCACCAAGAGACAAGTAAATGCACTGGATTTACACACAAAGCAAAAAATAAGCATGTTCAAGACACTCCTACCCCTTATGAGCTGTACCATCCCATACCAATCCTGAGACACACAAGGCTGCATGCCAACTCTGTTTGCAGGCAGGAGGTCAGCACTTCATGGACAGTTTGGTTTGACAGACAGGTGGCCTCAGCCTCAGGACTGGCATAATGCAATGCAACATGCCCATCGCCTCAGCATGCCAGACCAAAGCTGTTCCCACATCCTCATCCAGCATCCCTCAAGGCTCCATAGTGCTTCCACTCCTTCCCCACAACCATACCTGGTTGTGAGCTTCCCACATTTGGCCACACAGCATATCCCTCTCCCTGCCCCTCCATAATGGCGGGCCTCCTGCCCCATCCCAGCCCATTCCTGCAGAACTTTGAATCATTTTCCACTCAAAAGAATAGGACCAGCAACTTACCTCAGGCTGTAGCGCAGCATGCTCTTTGAGGACAACTGGCTTTTTTGACACAGGGCACCAGGTAGGTCGATTAAACACACAAAAATCCATGGG
>NW_010197034.1:0-222 GCF_000695765.1 Mesitornis unicolor
TCCCAACAGGCCTGTGATGCAGGGGTATAAAAGGGACGCAGGGCAGTGTGTCCTGCACTCCTGAGGAGCGTCTGACTGGAGGAGGAGCTCTGCCATGACTGAAGCAAGTGGTCTAAGTGCGATGGGTCAAGAGGAGCCTTGGGCGTGGGATGGAGCCCACCTCCATGACAGCCAGCATCTCGGCTGAAAGTACGGGCGTCCATGGGGACATGGGGGGGCCAG
>NW_010197034.1:557-1429 GCF_000695765.1 Mesitornis unicolor
GGTGGACACGGAGCGTGACCTCCTTTTCCTTGAATTTCCAGCTCGAATGGGTATCTGGGATGCGGTGGCCGGCCAAATCCAAGACAAGCTTCTGCTAAACAAGGTGGGGGTGACACCCACGTCGTCCAAGGCAACCCAGAGGGGTGGGGCATCTCCGTGGTGGCGGGGGCGTGACCTTCAACTCTTCCTCTCCTCCAAAAAGCCCAAACTCACCCCAAGAAGCCCCAAACTCCCTTCAAAGCCTCCAAACCTCACCTCAAACAGCCCAAAGTTCACCCCCAGATGCCCCACCGAGGGTCAAACGAGGCTTGGGCGAGGCTGGTGTCACCTCTGGTGGGACCTCAGGGCTGATCGTGGTCACTGGAGACCCCTGGGGTGGTGCCCTTAGGCTGCTTCTGCCCTGACTCCAGTACCTGGTGTCTGCTCCCGACTCCCAGTTTGTGTGGGCAGGGTCAAGTGAGGAGACAGGGATTGCCCCATAGCCCCACCCCTGGTCATGGCCACCTCCAGATCTTCTCCCCGGCTGTTCCTCACGCTTCTCCACCTCTTGCAGGGGATCTGTATTCCCAGGCTGGGCTCCTTCGACACGTGGACAATGTGGTCAGTGTTGGAGAGGAGGTTGTGCACTACCGCATGCCGGTGTTTCACATGGCCGGGAACTTGGTTTCTCCGTGCAAGCTGACAACTGATGAGACCTACCTGCCCGGTAAGGTGGCAGATGAAGCCCTGGGGTCATTGCATGCCTTCCTTGGGTCTCAAACACTTCTCTAAAGCAACCGTGAGGAGCAGGTCGAGACAGAAATGGTGGTTTTGGGGGACTTTCTTTCCAATAATTTTGACACACGACCCTTGGGAGATGCCACCTCCATCCC
>NW_010197035.1:0-27782 GCF_000695765.1 Mesitornis unicolor
GGGGTCCCAGGACCGGCACAGGCCGTTCCCCCTTCTCTGTCGCCCCAGCTCATCCTGCCACAGGAGGGGGACCCCCGGCTCCCTCGGCCGCAGACCGCGAGCGCTCGGACAAAGGCTCCAGTGGTTGGGAGAAGTTGAGTGCAGTGTTTTGCTCAGCCTCAGCTTCCCTCGCACAGCGGGAACCGGCCAGAGGCCGCCGGCCCGGGCCGTGGCGTGGTGCGGCTCTGTCACCCTGGCGCGGTGCACAGGAGCGCTCTCGGTGGCTCCGAGCGCGGTCAGGCTCTCCGGCCGTGCAGCAGGACCCCGAGGGCTGAGGTTCCCTTTCTTGCCTCCCTGTGCACCCTTCCCAGGGCTTTGTTGAGTTTTAGATGCTGTCCTCCTAATATTGTATTGCAATGAAGGGTAGCAGGCTCCCCGCCCCACTAAGCCATGCTGGATTATAATGAATGGTAGTTGCCAACCCTTTCAGCCACACTGGGTAGTACTTAATCACGGCCAGCTAGCTGCAGCGTGTGTCACTGTAATAAGTGACACCCTTTTAGCCACCTACAGCTGATGAATAATAACAGATCCACTGCCAGTATACAGTACACATTCTCACCTGCAGTGTTACACTGCATTTTGCCATCCTTGCCACCTTTTGAATTCTGCTTCTTGCTGTGAGTGCCATGTCCTTAATTTTGGACTATACTGAGCACGAGTGACCTCCTTCTAGGTGTTGAGGGAAGGAACAGTCAATAAAGCAGGTGGTTTCTGTACTCCACCTGTTTGTTCCAAATGAAATCTTGACTGGTGAAATAGTACTGTGTCCTTCTAAAGCATAGACCTTATTTTATGATTTCACAGTTTGTGACCTTCTGTCTTCCCTGTGGGATTACATTGTCTACAGCATTGGCTCTGTGGTTAGAGAGCAACAGCCTGCTTGGGGGTGGGGTGGAGTTGGTGGTTGATGCTTTTGTTCTCATGCAGAAGGTAGCATTATAGTATTTTGTTGTTTTGGTTGGCTGCAGTAGTGTTTCCAATTCCTCTTGTTTGTTGAAAACTAAATCGAAGCTTCTGCTTGATTTCTTTCCTGATAAAGGCATCTTGTTGCTCATACACATTTTCCCAATTAAATGTTCTTTAGGGTAGCTGGTCTTGTTTGTTATGGCTATTTGAGTATACTGTTTTATAGGTTAGAGTTGAAAGAAGGGGAAAAATGCTTTTAAAGTTTGCTATAAGTATTAGGCTGCACTCTAGTTAGCAATTAAGTTTTTCTACGTTTATTAGTGTACTCATCCAAATTCAAATTTGGGCTTCATTTCCTTTTGTTTATTACAGGTGTGTCAGAAGTGTTCTCATGTTTGTGATGGTACTTTTATTCTTCTTGGAGATCTGTTAAAATGTTGACAATAAAAAAAAAGTATATTTTCTTTAAATAATTTTAGCATTAGGAAAAATAACATTTTTAACAAGAGTGAAACAAATGTGTGTAGTTTAGGATGTTAATGCTAAATTTCGAAAGATTCAAAACCTGTAAGTCAAGTAATTCTCTGAAGAAGTAGTCTTGTTTTTTTATTGTTCAGTATTTTTAACTTTGCTGAAATGAAGCCTGTTAACTTTGGTTAATGCTATAGTTAGATTACATTAAAGAGCCTGATTTTTTTTTGTTATATGATCTGTATTTGGAGTGCAGCTCTGATGCGGAGTTGTCTGTATTGGGATTAAAAATGCATGATACTCCGGTAGCTGATTTTTTTTTTTTTCCAAAATAGTCAGTAAAGGCAGTCTTTTTCTAGACTGTTCTGTAAAAGCTGACTTGCACAGGAAAAAAAGTGCTTGCAATTAAAAAGCTATAACTGAAGAATGTAGTACCCAAATACCGCATTGCATTTTCCTGGGCAGCTTGCAGTTCTTGTGGGTTCTCAAACTTTGAGATAAAGCGTATGGCTTTTCAGCAGTCCATGTAAGCTGAGTATAAAAAGAGATTTTTCCTGTGAAAACTGTATGCCTAAGCCTAAATTATGGTACAGAGGTTTATGCTGTGTTGGAATGGAATAGCAGGAATTTGCTGCTGTAATCTGGGGGGGCAGAGTGCATTACCAGTTTCTTGTTTGCAGCATGTGGGGCACACTCCTGCTGCTTGGATCACAGGGAGTGTTTTGGTCAAAATTATCTGCGTGTACAGTATGACTGAACCTAAATTGCACAGTGGCAGTACTAGATATAATGAGAAATTAGAAACATGAAACAAGTAACTGAAAATGAATTATTAATGAAGTGGCTAATTTTTGGCTGGGATAATAGGATAATATTTTAGGGTTTTGTGGAGTATTTTTGGTTTTGCTTGCGAACGGTTTAGGGAAATTCTTGTTTTTAAGATGACAAAATTAATGAGCGTGTTATTTAATTAGAGAAGCATTTTGAATGGAAACCACTTTGTATTAAGTAATTACTGATACTATGAAAATACCTGTAGGCCTCACCTTGAAAATTGTGCTAGGCCTAATACAATCATATGTCAGAGAGAATTTCTCATCCTAAGGACTTAATTTTGTGTCATTTTAAAATGGTTTCTCCTCTGTGTCCTGACACGACTTGATCTTTAAAATACTAGAAAATAATGCAAGTAGCCATTGCAAAAAAAAAAAAACCCACCCTTGCAAAGATTCCTATATCAGCAGACAAGTAAAAATGATAAATGCTAAATTCAGGTTTGAGTACTTGATTAGCAGTGAAAACCTCCATAATAGCAGCATACAAGATAGTATTTGTATTATTTTTCAAACAGGTTGAGAAGCCTTGAAAAAGACAAAAAAACCACAAAGCAACCTTGATGACACTATTGGTATAGTGTTTTCCATAGACACTGTAAAGTAGAAGATTGTCTTAGTAACACTTTTCTAAGTATCAGGCTATATAGGTTGTGTCTGAATTAGTCATCTCAAAGCTCTGTGGTTAAGAGGTGTTTCCTGACCTAGAATACTTAACGATTTAAGGGTAAAGGAAGACACATCAGGTCTGAGGTGACACAGGAGAATGCTTGGCATCAGTGCAGTGAATTTTAGTGTAGTGGTCTAGGTGTGGCAGCCATCTTGTCGGTTTGTTTGTTTGTTTGTTTTAAATGAGACTATGGAAAAACTTGTAGGATATTTTTGAAAGAAGGTGTTTCTGCTTTGTGGAGCTCTCCTGAGCATGACGGAAACAGAAGAGAAGTTCAAAGATGAAAATGTCACAGTTTATTGAAACTCTAACCTCATGTACATCCTGATTCTGGGATAAGGATATTGACCAATAAGGGTCTTTAAGCAGAGAGTGAAGCAGGTGCTCTAGAGATTGGGGAAGGGGGAGTGGACAGGGAAGACTTGTGTGTTCTCAACTTAGGCTAAAAAGGCTACCTAGAGAGGAAGGTTCACAATAAATAGAATGGGGTCAACTCTAGATTTTGAAAGACGAAGGATGCTCCGTGAGTTCAGACGTGAACTAATGTGATCACAGGATAAAATTTAAGCTGCTAAAGGTGTATCTTAGAGATGTGGTGGACATTGCCAGGATGTCAAAACCAGGTTATTTCTGGGACCTATAGACAGCCCTAGTTTGAAGGCTGATGCTTGGTTAAGAGCCCTGAAAGTCAGTGACTCGCAGTGGTGGAAAGGAGACTGAAGCAAAAAGAAAGAGTAAGAACTGTGTTTTGTCTCTGCTGAGACAAAGCTGATAGTGGGGCATCTGTATGGGGAGAAAAACAGATGCAAGCTGAGGTGTTAGCTTGAACGAACACAGGAGATACGAAATAGAAAGTATGTTTCTGATTAATGACAGGGAGTTAATAGATGAATTTAAATCCTGGCCCTGAATAAAGTGAAGGAGGTTGGAAAGTGATACAAGACAGAAACCTTTAAAGTGATTTATCGAATTGTGCAGGTGAATGAGGAGTCTCCTTCAGGAGGTTACACTGAAAGAGCTATTAGTATGATAAGGGATGAATCTTGAGAGCAACAATGCTGAGTAAACCAGGAAGAGTATTTCCAGAAAAGAAGTATTCCTGGTGGTCTTTGGTGATTGACAGGTTTAGGAAGATCAGAATTCCATATTGATTCTGAGCCTCATCACAGGGTTAGGCTGCAAGAGATACCAGTGAGAATGGTTTCAGTGGAGCTCAGGAAGTGGGAACATGTATATAGACTTCAGGAGTAGAAGCCAAGGATGGGATCTTCAGGCTACAGTTTTTACTGTCACTGGAGGTTTAAACATAGTGCTTATTAAGATTTGAGTAATAGCATAACTGTGGCTATTGTATTGTGTATATGCACATGATGAGTGTTAAAGGTTGGGAAAAACTCATTTACAATCAAATGAGTAGATGGTTTTGTGTGACTAACATTTAAATCATTATCAAGGAGCATGTCAGTGTCTTAAGTCTGGCTATTGGGAAACCTTTGTGAGCGCTATAGACTCGAAGGAGTCTTCTGAGATGCTTGCAAATAATTGTTTTAACCTTTTGTAGTTTCAGTAGGAGCAATTTTATCAAGTTAAGCTCTTGACTTGATTTGCTTTTATTGTTTATTCATTGTATTAAGTAGCTCTTTGTCATTTCTGACTTATTCTGGTTGATGTAGAGCACAAAGAAACTTTGAAAACGGTCTTTTTATAGCTTGATTTCCCCAGAAATAATCTTTAGATTATTTTATTAGGCATAATATGTGTGCGTTTTTACTGCTAGTTAAAAGGCAATATCCTTTACTGATATCTCTTTGCAGAGATAACTCTCTCTTAAGTATGCTATTCCATACTATGAATTGCATAAATGATCATGGGGTTGTGAGCAAGAGTTTCTTTCCTCTGACTTGCTAATTTCTGCTTTGCAGTAATAATTCATTCCAGGGTTGTTTTTCATTATTTTGAATGTAAGCAATTTCTGTTTTTAAAAATATTGTGAAAAGAAGGTATACTAGCCTATAGCTGCTTAGAAAGCCTTTCTAAAAGACCTGTGGTGTGCCTTCGTGGGCAAAGATTTTGAATGAAGTTTTTATAGTTAGTAACTGATTATGGGTGAAGAGTACAGTTAAGGTGCAATACATGCCTATTCTATGCTGTGTTTGTTTTTTTGATAAAACTGAAGAGAGAAATTGTAATTTTAGATTTGTAAAATGCATATTTAATACAAACAAGTATTTTAGATTATGCAATCCATTTGAATCTCTATTGGAAATGATTAATGTAGTTTATGCAAAATATTAGCTTCACATTTGGAGAGGAAATCATGTCAGCAGAATTTTAAAGTTTCAGGACATCTTTTCAATATTTGTAGTACTTGCCATCCTAAATTCTTTGGATGTTGATTGCAAGCACATTATTAACTGACCTGTATGGCACTGTAATGTGCTGAATCACTGCCTCCCAAGAGCATTTCACAGGGAAGGTGTACTTTTAAGTAGATTTTTAAAAAATTGTTACTGCAGTATTTTAAAAACCTGAGCAATTTTAGTGCCTGCCTGCATTTGAAGAGTTGCTTATTTTTTTCCTGTGTATTTAGGTGAACAAGGGAGAAGGGCAAACATCACTAGCTGTACTATCAGATGAAATTTTAATTTTGCTGACAAAACTGGATGTGCCTTTTAAGTCTATGGTATTTCAAGGCAAGTTTATAATTCTAGGTGTAAAATTATGTTATTGATCTTTCTGAATGTTCATTATTTTAATGTGAAAATGCTTATAATATTCTAATATTGTACACTTTTCATACTTCTCTTGAACTTAATTGCAATAATTAATAATTAAGATTATAGGAGGCAAGGAAATAACATGGAATTATGGTTATCTCTTTCCAGTGTAAAAATTCAGAAAAGGAAATAATGGATAAATTTCTTTGAAGATAAAATTATTAACAGAAACTAGCAATTTCCATATCATTATATTCTTACTGAGTCTCGGAAAAGTAAGCGCTAAATGTAGAGTTTGACATTATCTCATTTCCTGAGGTTCTACTTATGCTGTGGTGCTCTTTACTCATAATTTGTGCATGTGTGTGTATTTTGTGGTTGCTACCCTTTTTAAAAAAAAGTTAAGCACTCTTTACAGCCTTAAGAAACTCACTTTCATCGCCTGTTTCTATGTGATGTCATAGGCCACTTTTCAGAGCCTATGTATACTACCTAAAGTAATTTCATTTTCTGAGGAATGCTTCATACTCTTCAACTGGAGTCTGGTTAGCCAAATAGCAGTACATGGCCATGTATCTTCATACTATTTTGCTTGTAAATGTGTAAACTACATATTTGCAGGGGTAAACTTTTTTACCAAGAAAGGAAAGAAAGTAGGCGTTTCAGTATGTGCAGTGTGAGATGTCTTTTGATTAAGGTCACAGTTTTAAGTTCTTACAATGGACAGAGGCTATAACTTTACAAGGATAAACCCTGGGTTTGTGTTCCATTTAATATTTTTTATAATTTTTTAAAAGGTTGACTGATTGATCTATAACATTTTACCTTGATGTAATAATTATAATTTTTACTATTTTGATTAATCAAATTATTCAGTGAATGACATGCTGCTGGGGCATGATTTATTCTTTCTAAAGCAATCTGAACATTTCAGTCAGCAGCATGTTTCTTCAGTGAAGTTTGTGAGGCTCTTTTTGAACATCTTTTTATGTAGCTAAGTCTTGAAAACATTCTTGTTGAGTTTAAGTATATATTTCTGTAATTATTTAAATAAAGTTGTTTTCATTGCTTCACTTGGAAGGCATTAAGATGGTGGTGTTAAGGTGTAACTTTTCCTCATTTGTTTCTTATTCTGGAGCAAGAGCTATCTCCTTTGCATTGTAATTGCATGCCGAATTTGTATGAAGTGCCATTTAGTCAGTATATTCAAAATCCAGAACACATTTTGTGATAGGCAACAAGGTGTATTGGCAAGTGGTCTTCTGACTGCTCTGTGTGAGATTACACCTGTTGCTTCATTTGATTTTTCTGCTTCTGGTAGATGAGATTTAAGGTTATATATTGCAGTGGGTCCTAGTCAGTCTTTTGATTGTTAATCTGATTATTTATAGTTATTTGAGTAGCAGAACAAACATTGTAATTTTTGCTTAATGCGTATGGACAAATGTAGACATTTTTCTGTATGTGCCAGAAAAAACTTTCTACTGGTCTTCTTGATAACTGGTGTTCTTGCTCTGTCTGTAGAACATTTCATCTGTGCTTAGTTTTTTTCCAAAGCTATACTTATGGCATGTGTCCTGTGTGTGGTGCTTTGGGAGATTACCAGGGAACTTGGTATCGGAATGAAACTTGATCAGGCGGTCATGAAATTTGGAATTTTCTAAGACTGAGAGAGGGAAT
This sequence comes from Mesitornis unicolor, assembly GCF_000695765.1. NCBI lineage: Eukaryota > Metazoa > Chordata > Aves > Mesitornithiformes > Mesitornithidae > Mesitornis > Mesitornis unicolor. Next base: position 7,320 of record NW_010197035.1, read on the forward strand.
TGAATTGTGTAAAATACAGGTGCCTAATTTTTGCTGGACCACAGACATGACACAGAGTAAAAAATACTCTTCAGACAATATCCTACTTTTCTTTTCCTGATAGCCCTTATTTTAACTCTAAAATGTTGTTCTTTCTGGGAGCAGTGGCAGAGGGTCTTGCAGCCAGTGTTTCTTTTGCAAACTGTGGATTAGGAACTGTCAGTGTAGAAAATAAGGTTAAACTTGTTTGCTCAGCAGAAGAATTTGTGAAACTAAGCTTTTATCAGTTTTTGATACAGTGGGTGGGAGTCTCTGATAGTGGGTTACTGCCTTCACCAATGCTTCTTGTACAAGGGGAACTTCACAATGAAGGTCTAGAGAATGAGAGTGCTTGCGCTCACTCTGAACGTATGCCTTTGTGGAAGAGTTCTGAGGCCTGGCATAATAGAATAAATAATAATTAAACTTACTGGGTTATTTTGTTGTTGTTGTTCCAGCCATCTGCGTAAAAGCCCTTCATGTCCTGAACATGAAAAAACAAGCACAGAAACCCAGTGACTTGCCAAGGTCAAACACAGAGTCCATGGAGAGGTGGAAATAGAATTACTGATTCGGTTCTTGTTGCTCTATGTGGTTATGGGCTGTTCGCTGCTCAGAGTTTGTTGGGGTTTGACAGGCGGAATCATGTCTTCTCTCCCTGCTGCCACTGTGAAAGATCGTCAGAAGATACCAGACTTTCTTAGGTTTTTAGTCTGCGTAACAGAAAGGTATGGTAAGGTATATGACTGTATTCATTATTAATGTGTTTTGGTGATAGTGAGGTGTATTACAGTAGACACTTGAGATGCTGCTCTTAGAAAATTAAAACATAAAAGCAATGGATAGGGCATGATCAGTGGATAAATGTGGCATGAAGGAACAATAAAGTGGTGCTGCAGTGTGCTGTAGCCATGTCTTTATACTACTGAAGTAGTATACTAAGAGGTATACTATTCTGTGTAGGTATTTATTTAAAATTCAATATATTTTACCACTTTCCAAATCTGCCAGCCAGCTCTGGCTTCAGTAGTGAGTGTAAGTATTCAGAAAAGCAAAAGCTTTATTGAAAGACTGGTGTTATTCTGCATGTGTATGTTTCTTTTCATGCTCTCTTAATTTTGTAGTAGCTACACGGTGATGACTAGTAAAATCCTTAATAATGTAATATCTTCCAGAAGTGACGGGGATATAGCAAAACTGTTTTGGACGTGTCTTTTCTGTCCAAGTATTTTTTTGGCCAATTTTTTTCTTCTACTGTTCAGCACATTGCCAGCACTGAGTCCTGGGGTGTTGGTTTTGGTTTCTTGTTTTTTTTCCTCTTTCTTTTGCATTCCTTTTCTTCTTTTTTTTTTTTTAGTTTTGTATGGTTGATGTTGGTTTGTTTTACTTACATGTGCATTGCAAATCTCTCATTAATAAGCTATGTGGAGCAGTTAATCACAGTAAGTATTTGAGGCTTCCTCTTTGGAAGAGGCTTGTAGCACTCTTGATGCATCGCGATAAACTCTTTCAGTGAGCGCGATGATACTTTGAATCCTAATAATGATGTAAAAGTTTGAGAGATCTTCATATAAGTACTAAATTAACAAGAGTGTTTTCCAGTATTAGTTGTTTTACTGCTGAATATGGACGTGAGTGTGCCTTTTGATTTGTCTGCAGGAGTGACAGAAGAATACATTGTATAGAGACAGAAGATAGGGAGTTCTCTAGATCTGAAGTAATATTTTGCCATAAAGGTCATCAGAAACAGGAAAGTTAAGGCATAAAAACTTATTCCAATATCTATTTCAATTAATAATACAGGAGTTGACTAGATTCATTTGATAATACGGTAAATAAGGTTTGTGTTTGCAACTTATGTTTAGATAGCAGCACTCTCAAAATGCTAAGAACTGTGTTACAACAAATGTGAGAATGTTGGAAATGTCGGAACTTTTTGCATTTTTATTTGCAATGTGCAAAATACTATTTCATAATAGTTAACAGACAAAACAAAAGAGTCATTATGAAACAATGTTTAAAGAAGTCCTTATGGAGAAGTTTTACTCACAGCTACTTGAAGTGGTAAATCATATCATCATCATAAATCATAAATGGTAGCAAAGGAAAAGCAGAGCAGGATCTTACAGTCTTGTGCAAGTGTTAAAGGCTACTACAAAGTATAGGACAGTTCTTTTTATTTAATGCCTTAAGCTGTAAGGATAATTGTTCTTTCTGACTAGCTACTGCATCTACCTGTATCTTTTGAAACTGCACTAAAGAAAAGGTGCCTGTGGAAGATACGGTGAAGGTACCTGTCAAGGCAGAGTTTGAAGCCAGTCCTTCTGTGAATGTCCCCTGAATCTAGGCTGAATTTCCACATGGATAAGAAAGAACTCTCTGGGCATATCCAGTGGTATTCCAGTGTTTCATCCAGATAATTTTTTTCTAGACATTTTTAAAAATATTGTTTAATAATTAGCAAGCAATTGGAAAACCTGAACTGACAGTTAGCTGTTTAGCCTTATTGCTGTATGGTGTTTGAAGTTAGACTGGTTAAAGTAGACTGGTTAGACTTGTCAGTTTGCATAGTCATTGTCAAAGTTGTATTGCATCAGTTCAAATTTGAAAGTGTCTTTTCCAGTTAGAACAGTTCTTTAAAAACCCAAAAAGCCACGGACCAGAAGTTATTAGGCAGTGATGAATATTACTTCTGTTGAGATAAGAGACTTCTTCCTTTACTGGAAGTTTTCCTCTGTGCTTCTGGTGCATAGGATTCACACTGTGGATATAGTTGTTTAAGGTTCTTTCTTAACATAGATTTTACTGATGACACTCTTTATACTTTCTCTGTTGTGTTCAGTATTCTCCTACTTCAAGTTCTGATTCTAGGCAATTTCTCAGTAATGATACTGCTGGGTTTTGTTTTTGTTTTTGTTTTTAATGGAAGATACTACTCTACCATTGTCCAAGTTGTTTTCTTTACTAATATTTTCTCCTTTTTGTTTTGACATTAGTTGAAAAATGTGTATAGGCACTGCTTGACATTCCTTTCCTCTGATTCCAATTTAGATCCAGTCAATTCTGCTTCCTCTTGTTATATATGTAGCATATTGCAATAATGTTGGGATTTTTTTATTTTACTGAAGTTGCTTTCAGTCTTGTTCTCTCCTGAATTTTGTGACCAGTCCTCAATTAGGCTTCTACATCTCTTTTTCTTTTTTTTTTTAATGGAGTAGTACACCAGAATACTTTCTCTCTCTCCCGCCCCCACCCCTCTCCCCTTTGTTTGTTTGTTTTTTTTTCCAAGGTCATTTAGTGACAGGACAAGAGGTAATGGCTTCAAACTGAAAGAGGGTAGAATTAGACTAGATATTAGAAAGAAATCCTTTACTGTGAGGTTGGTGAGACACTGACACAGGTTGCCCAGCGAAGTTGTGGATGTCCCCTCCCTGGAAGTGTTCAAGGCCAGGTTGGACAGGACTTTGAGCAACCTGGTCTGGTGGGAGGTGTCCCTCCCCATGGCAGTGGGGTTAGACTGGATGAGCTTTAAGGTAATTTCCAACCCAAACCAGTCTATGATTCTGTTATTTTTCTGTGAGGTTTCTGTATAAGCTCTGTGTGTTCTCTTTCTTCCTGGGCAGTCTGTGTTCATTTTTGTCCAGAGCAGTTCTTGCAGAGTACTTCCGAGCAGTGTTGCTCCTTATTCTTTATTTATCATGTTCATTTTTTTCCCCAATTTTTGCTTTTACTAGCTCTGTAAGGCTTGTGGTGTGCTTAGCACATCACCACCAGTGTCTGCAGAATGGGGGAGTCTGATCAAGTTACTGCTCGACCAATGTGATAATCTAACAACTGTATGTTTTAGGTCAAGTTCAAAGCCTATTCCTTGCTTTTTGGAACTTGGCCATATTGGTGTCTTTGTTAGTGACAGGGGATGTCTAATGAGCACTGGTACGCTGTTTGTCTCCCGGCTAGAGAACTGCTGAGGATTGAAGACAAAATAGAATGTAAAGAATTTGAGAACCCTAGATATCTTCTGTAACAAAAGACATAACATTGATACAGAGAAATGAAGAAAAACAAGTCATACGGGGAAAGCCAAAGAAAGATCTGAAGTGTTAATATTGTAAAGGCAGGAAATGTGTTTTGGAAGGTTTAGAAAAAAGGCGTAGTGGAGGATCATTTGATTTTGAAGAAGTCTTGTTATTTCCTTCCACTATTCTCTATTTTGATGTGTTTCAGTCCACTTTATCATCTTAGAAGTATATGGGAAGCTATTACTATTTTGTTACCCTTTTCTCCAAGAGGGATGGATAAAATAAAACTTTGAATTAATTCAGAGTCTGAGGTCTGTTGCTAGTGGCTTTGTAGGGAGTATATTGAAAGCTGTAAAGAAACAGGACAGTTTGTTCTTACTAGCATGGTTAATTTCTAAAGCAACAGAACTGGGAGAAAGGATTGTTTTTGAAGTGATGAAAGCAAACAAAGGAAAGCTGAGACCAGGTTTTGAAAGCTAAATCGTGTAAATAAGCATTGCCCCAAAAGGGATTGTGCATATACAGATAAACTTCAGGTTGGTTGTTATACAGACTTGTTATACAACTTAAATTAATTTTAAAGTTTCTCCTAACGTAAGATGGATTAAAAGTGTGTGTAAATTTCTGCATAAAATTATAACTTTTCTTTTTGCCTGGTTCAGCGTTTGAATACAAACATCGGATTTGCTTTTCTAAACACCTTTTCAGAACCTCAGAGAAATAGTATTCATACTGGGTTGTTTGATTGAAATAATTCTCTCCTACATTTGCTGTTCTCATCAGAGAAAGAATCTTTAGAAATTCATGGATTTTGTGATACACTTGGCATGGACTTCCCTGCTATTGTTGTGTCTTAAAATCCATATTTGAAAATTTAACATCAAGATATTCTGAAGCAGATATGTAATACTGGTGCACATTTTCTTTCAACAGTGAGCCTCAGTTTACTCTCAGTGGTTAAGCAGCTCACGTAGCCCTTCAGCTAAAGCACTCCTTCCCCTAGTCAATTTTGCAAGAAAATTTAAAAAGTCAAATAAGCATATCCTTTGGATATCAGAATTGAATAATAGTTTCAGCCAGCAAGGCTCAATGTGTGCAACCTTTGAACATTCAGTCTTGCAACACTGGACCGTAGTTGGAGAAACGGGAAGCAAACACTTAAGCTTTGTCCCAGATCTTCATTGCTCCTTCTGTCTGTGGCCTCTTCCTTTTTTCAGCTGCTTTCTTAATTTCTGTCTTGGAAGCCAAAAGTAACTTCATGCTGTTCTCCTAAGAGTTGAGACATTTTTCAGCTTCTCCTTTGCCAAATAATCTGTAATGGAATCCAGTACATTTTCTTCTGCCTGAGGCCATTTATTGCATTGCCCACTTGCTTTTGCCTTTCTGTCTCAGTTCTCTTGATTCCTTATTCTGCACGTTTTCTGCAGTGATTACAGTTAGTTGTAGCTGTTACAAACATCTTCTTGAGAACTCTGAGCTCAAAGTGCCCTAGGTCTTGGCACAGTATTGTTCCTTTAAGTAGCCTGTATGTACCTATAATTCATACTGCCTGCAAACTTTTTATGTTGGGTGGCATGCAGGTTCAGGGAGCTCTTTTAACAGGGGCTCTAGCACACCTGACAGGATGGACTGTATTGGTTTTCATTACAAAACCAGTCAGGATATCTGGGGCTCTTGGTACCTCTCTGCGTGTTGTACTCTGCATATTGTGAGGAGTGATGCCCTGATGGTTGAGTATACTTTAGGTTTGTCCCAAGGGGTGCTTGCATGGTCGACCAGATCTTGTACCTATTAAAAGTAGCATAGTTGAGCAGCTGTTGGGTACCTGTCATGGCATCATTTGTCTATTAACAAAGATAGATTTCCTACATTTATTTATTTATTTATTAAAAAGGATCTTATTTTGTTCTCAGAAACATCTGGTAGCAGGACTGTAGTGCATGGTACCAAAGCAAAACTGCTTGGGACCTTCAAATGTAGAAGCTCTGGTTTTCATTTAAATTAGCTTTCTGAAAAGCAAATACGTGACTAGTAGAGATTCATTATGCTTTCCTTACTGTTTGTAGCTGATTTTATTAATAAATTGTATTATTTATCACACATTTGTATTACCATATCACACCTGACAGCTGGCTTTCTGTGCATCCCTTCAGACAGCTGTGGCATTCTTCATAGCGGTCAGGTCAGTGGTGAGCATCTGCAGCTTCTGAGCCCTGTGATTTACAGGCTTTTCAAGTGTCACTCCAGTAGGAAACTGGCTTTGCTGATGTGCTAAACTGAATTTTAGTTCTGGGGTGGGGTGACCCTTTGGGGCTGATTGTGCTGATGATGCTGAGTTGCCTGGGGATGCCTTTTTGCATCTAGTGTAGCCTTGATCTACATATGGCAGAACTCCGCCTTGGTCTCTTCTCTGCCCCACTGGCCCCCAGAGCCTATAGTATGTATCCTTTACTATCAACAGTTATTTGTAAAAGCTGTGTTCATTCCTGGCATCAACATTAGGCTCAGAAATCCCCTGAACAGAAGATAATCACAGACAGGAGAATGCTGAGAGGAAGTACTGCTTAGGCGTGTCTGGTTCTTACTCCTCTTCAGCTCTACTAATCCTGTTGTTCGAGATGGGCAAATGGATTGCTGGAGCCTTGGTCTGAATAAGAATAACCCCTGCATCCACTGGCAGTGGGAGCTGAAGGTCCTGCACCTCTGGGTGGGCTGTCTTAACTCTGTCCTTCATCATCATTGCCTCACTTGCTTTGCAGCAGCAAAAGGGAGTGGAGAGGAACATATGAACTGCAGTCTGGGACTGGGGTAAAGAATGAACTCTTTAAATGCGAAAGTTGATTATGATGTATGTGTGTGTGAAGGCATCCTAATCTTCTTTTGTCTCTTGATTCTCTTGAATTTTCTACTACTGCAAACACTTTCTTGTCTGAAGAAATCTGGGAGGTGGGAAAATTAGATTTTATTATCTCATTTGTGAAGTCTTTGTACAATTCTTTATTTTTTCTGTTGTTGTTAAGGTATGGAAACATTGATTGGCTTTTCTGTTTTACACATGTTCTTGTATTTAGCTGTAGGGAAGTTGGTCTTTCTCCCCCTCAAGGGAGTTTCCTGTGTATATGGAAAAAAATACAAAACAGAAGTGAAAAATACCTCAGGCTTCCAAACCTGTCACTCACATTTCACTTCTCCCACTACCCTTCTCGACATAGAAACAGTCCAGCAGTTCTTCCTCTGTCCCCATAGCAATACCATCTATTTAAAGAGTTAGACACCATCATAGCTTTTATGATAGTTATTATTACAACAACCTGTGAACCACTGGGGAAACAAAAAAATTAAGCTACACAGTGATATACTTTTCTGGTGTTTGTCTTCAAATCACCAGAATGTTTTATAAAGTTTTCTCAGGCTAGTATGCGTAGCATAATTTGATACCTGTTCCAAGAGGTTTATAGTCATAAGTAAATTTAGCATGCAACTCATGGTTTTTTTCTTTTGGTTTAAAAATCCACTTAAGGCAGGGGCCCTAGAATTGCATGTAACTCAACAGTTAAGTTGCATTTCATAATTTATTATTGTAATTACAAATTCTGGAGACCCTCTGCTTACAAACTGTCTGTAGAGCAGACAGTTGGTTTCTGTATTTCTTATGCCTGGGTGAACAGCATATAGATAACAAATTGAAAAGACTTGTAAGATGAAATACTGGTATTGTATTTTGTATGCACAAATGCTGTTTTGACAGTATTTAAACTTTCCCATAACCATATGAGATAATTTAGGCACTTTAAAATTGGCATTCTCAATTTTCTTCATTTGTTTAGACTATCTTTTGCATATGTAACAGGGGTTTTTGGTCTCCAAGTTGTTCTGTAAACAGCAAGACTAAAGAACTTGTGTTTTCTATACATTTGTGCCCTTTATGGTGGGGAAATTTTATGGGACAATACCATGAGCTCCTTCATCCCTAACTGGCAAAATGTAGCTATAGTATAGCTGAGGCATATGTTTACTATCTATCCAAACGGCATATGCAAAGTGACCAGCAGAGAAACAGTATGTGATTTCAAAGTTCTGCTTGTTCTTTTCAATGACATTAGTATTTTGAAAATGTCTATCCAGCTTCCAGTTTTCATAGAACTCATAGCAACTTAATTGTCTTTAAAAACGCTCTTGTTTTTAAACTTACTCAGAACTGATTTATGAGTACCAGAGTTATTGCAAGGATGGCTAATTGGTTTTATAGTGTAAGCTTCATTTTTTTAGTAAACTGGGAAACTAAAGCAACGAAGGAGTGTTAGCCATTAGTAGAATACTAAGCCTGCTCTGTGGACACATTTGCCTGTCCGTGTTTTCCAGAATGCATTAGTGTGTTGGAAGAAAAGCTACCATCTCTCCAAAATGCTGAATTCTAAGCTGTGACTTCTATTACCAGTCATCCCCTAATTTTCTTTAGGATGAGACTTTTTCATTTATTTATCTTGGTTGCACAGGCATCTACATGTTTTACTTCAGGAGTGTAGCTTATCTGTCTGATTGCTGAACCTTAATGATTACATTTGTCTATGGTTTTCCCGTTTTTCTTGGAGAGCTCAGTCTGCCCTGTTTGAAGCAGCAGTTGCAGGAATTGCAGAAGGAAATATCCCTATGGATTAGCAAGTTCCATGTACAACGCACTGTGCAGTCCTGTGTTGGCGATCGTTTTTAAGCTGGTCAACATATGACTGAGACGGTGGTACCTGCTAACTGAAATGACTTCTTAAATTTGGTTGTATAGTGCTTCAAAACAGTTTTGACAATTTACTTACATTCTGGCCTGAATGTACTTGAAAGGGTGAGACAATGTTTTGAAAAGAGGTTGGGTTTGGAGCTCAGCAGTTGGGAGTCTTCGTAACACTGCTTAGGCACGCTTATCATGTGGTAAAATCCTCGCACAAAAATTTGTGCCAGCGCACACGTTACTCTGGGAAACCAGTGTTGTAGCAGTCACAGGTTCAAGAACATGCAGAAGTCAAGTGCTGTTGGGTAAAACTTCTTTTAAAATATTAGTTCTTTAAACACCAATAATACCTAGGTCAAGTAGAATTTGTCTCAGAAACATTCTTGTTTTCAAGTTGGCTTCACAGTTTACAGTTTACCTCATTAAGATGCAGAGAGAAGTTTTACCAGTAATTTGCATCTGTGTGGAGTTTAAACTTGACAAACCTGAAAAGCGAGCTTACTTGAATTAGGTATGATTCACACAATTTCCATTTAAAAAAATGGACAGTATCAACTGCTTTGCATTTGTGCTCTGCAGATTTTTTTTTTTGTATGAATAATGCCACATAAAAACTATTTGGTCACAATGGAGCATGTGTAACTACATAAGAGAACTGTAATGTTAAAATACCAGAAGAAAAGGTGATAAGGTGTTAACCTGCTGTCATCTCAGACAAGTAATCTAATCTTTTCATATGGTTGTTGTTAATGTACTGTGATAAAGAGGAGTAGAAGTGTACTTTTGGAGTGTCGGTCTAATTATCTTGTTCAGGAATTATTGACCCATTTACCACAACAGTTATTAGAAATATTATTGTATTTGATGGTAGGCATTGTAGAGATTATATTTCTCTAGCAATTTGTTTCTAAACGTTTGAGTTTTGCAATTAAAAATAGCAGTAATTGAAAGGAACTTTTAGCTTATGTTGTTTAAGCAGAAATGTACTTCTTATACATACCCTATTTTCCTCTTCCTCTTTTAATAGTCAAGTATTGTTAAATGGGAATTTGTGTCTCTTTCCTGTGTGGGAATGCTCTATTAATTATCACAGGGGCTGCAACTGTATAAATTAATGGCTTGGAAATAATTTACCTATTAATTCAGCAACAACAGAAAAACGTGAGGTGTTTAAATCTTTTAAAACATTTGTTTTTTTCAAAACACGGGTTTGTAAACTGCAGAGGGAATATCACCTAATTTTGCTATCTAGTTATGTGACTTTAAAGGTTTAAGAATAATTTGCTTATATAAAATGCTCCTCAGTTGGAGACCTTTAGCACAACCACAGTGAAAAAGATTGACGATGAAGAATGGCCTCTGAATCATTTAGCTAACCTAGAAAGTTGAAAAGGAGTCTTCTAATTCTTCCTTTTTTCTGGGATGTGCTTATTGCTGATGTTTTTATATTCATGGGATGATGTATTCATGAGCTTAATTACAAAACAATATACTTGAGATTGATTAATTCTAGGATACTGACAGCTCATCTTGCAACTGTGCCCAGTTAATGTTAGTGTAACCACACAATTCCTGGGTGATGCAATAAGAAAACATCTGAAATCTAGGAAACCCTGTAATTTTGTAAAACAAGTAGGTGCCAAATACAGCTTTGTTAAAAAGTGTATGTATTCACAGGTTTTGTGTCATCATTTTAATCTACTGAAGAGATGAATTTTATTTGCCAATTTGGATATTAATGCTTGCATGGAAACCTGCTTTTGAGCTAATAACCTGTTCTCTGTTTACATACTGGTATCATTTGTGAATTGCTTTACAAGTCCAGAATCAGCTGACGAGACACAGTTGCATAGAAGTAAGCTTATATAACGCTAGGAGTTTAATTACATTGTTTAAAATACAATGAAGTGAGTCTAAAGTGAAGCTACAGATGCACCAGATTTCTAATAGCGCTGCTACCAAAGTGGGAGGTCACATTCTCTTCTGAGTGGTCCTGTTGATTGCATTGTGGTGGTACTGGCACTCACTGGGTTTGTGACTGAATCAATAGAATTCACTTTCCTTCCTTCCTTTCGTCACTGTCCTCCCCCACAAGACAGTTTTTATTCTGGGTTACTGATTTGAATCTATCTGTGGAAACGTCTGACAAGTGCTGGAGTTTGGTGTGCACGGGTGGGTCAGTGTAGCCAGGGGAAGCTGGCAGGCAAGACCTGTGTTTGGTGGTGACAAATCAACTCAGGTGCTGGTGAAGCCACAGTCCAGCTGTGAACTGGAGCAGCTGGGACACAGACATGTTTGCTTACCCTGACCTGGCAGAGAGGTGGGAAAGGCATTTGAGATGGTGGTGACTTAAACTGTCACAGCAAGACTCGTCAGAGTTGGTCTGCTTAAACCTTAAAGATGTCAGTATACTTAGGTGTCATTTTTCATTAAGCTCCGACTGCATTTGAGGTGAGAGTCTTACAGCTACCCTAAGCTAAACTTCGACTAAGGATGTTAGTCTGTTGGTAAGGTCTCTTGATTAGGCGTGCAACTTGTTTTTTGCAAGTCATTTTCCTTACAGAATTCTTTTGTGTTTTCTTTTCTTACATATAATTCTTTCTCATGAGAATTACAGGCTTGCTAGAATGTAAGAGAAAACAAGCTTAGCTGCTCTTTCTGTGTAATCTCTTTTGCCTTCTGTTAAAGTCGAATTTGCTGAGGTGACTGATCAGCTTTCTGCAACTAAAACCACTTCTTTCCCTGTCTCCTGCCTCCCAGTGTGTTAGTGGTGTGACAGATTGGCAGGCTGAGCTGGCTCCCTCTGAAGGTCTGAGCTCTGCAGGTGGTGCGGGGGAAGCCAGTTGAGGAGCTTGGGGCAGGACAGTAAGCCCCTGAGAGGCAGATTAGTGCATTCTCCTGGGTTTTTTTGCTGTAGTAATGAAGCTCCTTTGTTTATCTGAGTATAGAGTAAGGAAAATTTCACGGAAGAGTGATTAACCTATCCCTTTAATACAGCAGTGGTTAGAAATTGTGAGCTGACCAAAGAACCTGTTAAGAACCTGTTAACTTTTTAAGAGGTGTTCAAAAGAAATACGTATTTGCCTTTATGGTTAGGGAGCTTAGGCTGGCTTTTTGAGAATCTTCCTCCTTTGCAAGTTCAGTATGGTTCTTTAACACTTCCTTGCAAAATCATTCACAATTTCTGCTTCTGTTACGTATTTTTGGCATTACAAGTGAACAGTGGCAATTCAAAGAAAACCATGAACTTTAAGTTTTTGTGCTTCGTTATTAGCCACTTTTTTTTCCCCTAAGTTGTCTTCTGCACAGGAGATAAAAGCCTATCTTCCAGTTAAGTGTGGAAGGTATGTTTAAAGAAGGGAAACTGTTCTCTGAACACTGCGGACATTCAATCATTGAAAGAAAGACTGGGCAAACCCTCAGGTACTATAGTATAGTAGAGGGTTCCTGTATTGGTAGGAAAGTGGTCTAAAAAGTCTCATCTTGTGTCTAATTTGTGACTTTTTTCAAATAATCAGGCAACAGAGGTAACAGTTGGTAGATTTATTAAAGTTGATTCCTCATGCATCTAAAAAACCCTTCTTCAGACTAAATCTTATTTGCAATTATGGGCAGATGGTAACTGTAAAAGGCACTGCTTTATTACTCAGTAGTTCTGTTTTTACCATATTTAGAAATTTCATTTCTTAAAAGGTAGCTACCTGTTTTTTAAAGGCTTGCTGATACTTAAATTACGGTTTAGTAAGGGACATAGAACCACTTTCTTAGGAAATAAAAGTAAAATTCACTTGTGAAGTATCTTGTTAATAGGTGATGTGCAAGATGGGATCCAGAGGAATATTTACTGTGCCAGATGGACAAGAGGAGTCCTAATGACCATACGCTGAGCAATGTAGTTGTCACTGAAAGCTGTGACAGTGAAACATTACCTGTGGAAGCATGCTTCAGACTGTTTTTATATATTAGCAGTTTATCATTATTTTAGTAGACAGTTTTGTGAACTACATGCAGTTGTTTTCCTTTTTCCTAACAGTCACTCTTTGGTTTGAGTGGCTGCAGATAAAGCTAATGAGCCTTGTATTTCACATTCCCTACACAGTGACAGTAGCTGAGCTCAATTATATTGTGTTTTAGGGACTGAGATTTTGTTGGCATGCTGATTTTTCAAGCTGATAACTCTTTCAGTTGCTAAGATAAGTGTGTGCAAATCTGCAGTTTCCACTGAACATTTGAGCCAATGTTATTAGGGAGTCAATGAAAAAGAAATACCAGCTTGTGATTGTAAAGGAATCTTAATAAATAGAGTAATTTTTGATGAAGTTTCTTACATTCTGCACCATTCCAACATTTTAATTGCATCCTTTAAGTTGGTAATATCTAAGTTCTTCAGTATACTTGAGATCTCTGGGGTTCTGTAACTTCTTGCTGCAGATAACTACAGCAGAAAACAAAAGCAGGAAAAATGCATCTCCAGATATGTTTAGGCACTTTCTTGTTCTTAAATAAACTGTCATTACTAACTTGCCTTACTTAGTGTGGCAGAGTTGTGTGAGTTTTGTCTGAATTAAGATTGTCCTTTTTAGACTAGACCTTTGAATTTTGGAATCATGTTCAAGTATAGTGACTTACTGGATGAAGTTTTTTTTTCCTTTTGTAGGTAGATTGCTATAAAGAAGTGAACTTTCTGTAAGCTGTTTAAAAGTGAGCCCATTTACCGATATGGTGCAAGCTGTATTTAAACTGCAGTTGTGATTCTGTGATTTTATGGGGATTGGAAAAGAGAGGACAATAATGAAAGCAATGTGGGAGTATGAAAGCGGGTCAGAAAAGCGAGAGGGAGTTTCTAATTGAACCAGTGACTTCCAGTGAGAGGGCGTGTCTAAACGAAGCAGAGCTTTTTCTATTGTATTTATGTCAGTATTATTTGATACAGTGCCAAAAGTGTGTATAGTGCTGTACAGTAGGAAACTTGATTCAAACACGTAACATGTTCCCTGTGCTGGAGCACTTAAATTCTTTAAGTATAGGCTGGAGAAGTACGGGATCATGCAGTACAAAGATGTGATAGTGCACGGTTGGTGGCATTCACCCTGGAGCAGGTGGGTCTTATTTTTTTTTTGTCTTCTTCTTGAAGAGAGGGAATGTTTTGTGTATTGATCAAAAACTTTCTGGTTTTGTGATTTCAGGGGCTGCTGTGCCCCCTACTTCCGAAGAGCCACAGTGCAGTTGGACCACCCATCATTCACTCTTTACAGAGGAGAAAAGGACTTTAGGAGTAGGAGAAGTGCTAGCATTGTTCATGTCCCTTAGACATTCTCAATTGGTGAGGTTTTAATTAATTTTATCTCCTTTTGTAGGATGGATACGAAAGAGGGTACGTTGAGTCAGTAGCATTTCAAAGCAGATTAATTGACTGAGGTTGGCTCTTTTTGCTTTAAGTGTGGATATGAAAATTGTATTTATTTTTTAAAATTAATTAGCTTTTAGTTCAAGTCCTAATCTTCAGGACGAAGTCTTTATAGTGGTGTTTATTACAGTAGACACCCTAATGAGAATCGGGGCCTAAGTGCCGCTGGCAGGCGCAAGTGAGTGAGTTGTTGCCTGCATGTGACTCTGTTAGTGCATGTGTTCATCCTGAATGAGCAGCTGGCCTGCAGCAGCGATGGCCGATCTGAAAACTTCACTTTGCTGACTTCAGCTCAAGAGGATCGTGCTTATGAACACAGTTGTACCTGATAGGTGTCATTTCTTCAGCAGTTTCCATGCCTGATGTGTGTGATATTATAGAAAGAATAAGAACCTCTGACATGCATAATTTATCTGTGTATTTAGTTACATATGTCATATTGCATGAATCTAAGTATGTTCATAGCAAAAAACCCCAACCAACCAACCAACCAACAGTCCTAAGATACATATATCCCTGCAAAGTGATGGATCTGCATAATCCTCAGTACCTTCTGCTCCTTTCTTAGAACTGAATGACAGCAGCAGTATTTCTATCGAGGAGGTAACACAGCAGCAACTTCTGTTGTTCAGATAAGTGAAAGGGAATAGTAGAAGACCATAAAATGTTAAGGCTATGACTATGCTAAAGATTTAAAAACTCCTTTCTCTAAGATGCTATGCAGATAAAAACCACAGTAGTTAAGGACACTCACAGTGCAGATTGAGTCATATTGAGCTGTATGGCATTAAGTTTCAACAAACTATAAAGATCAGTGGAGGGTAAAGAAAAAAATATATGTAGAGACATGGAGGAGGGTAGCCTGAGAAAAGTATTCTGCTCAGAACTTTATGAAGAATGAAGGCTGTGTGGAATCATAGACTGTGGAGTATAGAGTGGCTGAGAGAAGAATATACTTCACCTGTCCCTTCTTTGGACAATATAAGCTTGTTTACTTTAGTTCTTTTCCTTTTAGTTTGTTTCCAGTGTGGTGTTTGTTTAGCACTGGATGTTACTGGTAGGATGGCTGTCTCTGTTTCCCTTAATGATCAAAACTGTGGATATTGTACTCATTTTTGGTTTGGAGAAGATAAAATTTTCTTTCTGAACATCTTTGTTTTAGCCATTTGTAGGGTTCATTTATTCAGTATTTATCATCCATGGAAAAGCCAAATGTGAAACGTTCTGTTTGTGCATAAGTAACAATAATTGCTTATGTTTGCTTCCATCTTAACTGATTTCATATATCCAGTTATGTCTTTTGCATTAAACTGTTAGACATTGTATCCTTTGGGTGTTTCGGTTTTTTGATCATACGTGTTAAACCTGTAGAACATCACTTTTTTTGAGCTGTGCATTTTTACCATTGACAAATCATAACAGAGCCCTATTTTCAGCTTCATTTAAAAAATAAAGGATATCAGTGTGGAATAAGGGTACACTTATAGAAATTGAATACATACATCAGTTATCTCCAACAGCAAACCAGTATTAAAAGTGATATGAATCAGTAACTGCATTTAATGTGTAATTCATAGACCAATTGTAGCAGAAGTCACGTGTGAAATTGTATGGTCTTTTTTTGTGTGCCAGCTCATGCCAGATCATAAATGTCCATTTTTTAATGTGTAAGAATTCTATTTTTGTCTCTGAAACCACCAGATGGGATAATGTTTCCTGACGATAGAGGATCTTTTCCCTTGGGAGTTGTCTTAAAATCTTTCTAAGAGAATATGGTTGTGTAGGTGAATGCACAGAAATATTGTCAGTATTTGCATCTGGTCTTCACACAGACCTGTGCATGGGAGAATATACTTACATTAACAGAAAATTTCTGTATTTTAAAATGTACATCTGTTGCTTTGTTTTTACTGTTCTTGTAACATGTTATTCTGAATGTAGAAATCTGCAAAAACAAACCAAGGCTGATGTAGCTGAGTCGTACCATGCAGGTTGCAGTATATGGCTTAACCTGTATGAAATCTTAGCAAGTGGAAGATAAAGATACAGCTCTGAGAACTGTTCAGTGTGTCCTCTACTTGGGCACCGTTGCATATATGTTGGCTTTGATAATTTTAAGCATGTTTAAAGTCCATGAGTATGGTGCTGCTTCAGTTCCTCACTAATTTGTCTGTGGTTAGCAAATTGAATGGGCAGAGGACAGAGGATTAAAAGAAGAGTCTCAGCATGGTACTGGAATCCATCTCTTTCAGCTTTTCTCAGATGATGTCTCTGTTAACGGCTGAAAAGGAATACTTTGGTATTAATCCTCAAACTTCAAATGTAAAACTAGAAAGCCTAGTATTTCACTTTCCTAGATCTTAGATAACTTCATTAGACTAGGTAAACCTAGGTAGGTCACATACTGGTGAGCTTGTAGTATGCCATATGTAGTACATGTGTGATAACTATCACATAGCAACTTGAAATGAATGCTTTGACAAGTATTTTTGTTTCCTATGGTAGAAGCAGTAGGCCCTGGTATCACAGAATCGCAGACTATTAGGAGCTGGAAGGGACCTCAAAAGATCATCCAGTCCAACCCCCCTGCCAGAGCAGGATCACCTAGACTAGGTCACACAGGAACGTGTCCAGGCAGGTTTTGAATGTCTCCAGAGAAGGAGACTCCACAACCTCTCTGGGCAGCCTGGTCCAGTGCTCTGCCACCCTCACGGTGAAGAAGTTTTTCCTTATGTTCAGGTTGAACCTCCTATGCTCCAGCTTGCACCAAGCATGACAAGGTGTGCCAAGGGTCATCTTGCACTAGAGACTGAACATACTGAATGTATTTGAAAGACTTTCTAGCTTTCCAGATATGTAGCAGTTGTTTCAAAGTTGAGGAACAATTATTAAAATTATCTGTAAATTGTCTTATTTTAACTTCTTTAAAAGGATTTTGTCTCACTCTACAACCTCAAACTCTTCACATTCTTTTGTAAGTTTCATGGCTGCTTAAGAGGTCTAAGAGAAGGGTGCATCTGACAGTTGACTGTGTTTTCAGAACTAGGATTAATCAGAGCTCAGAGGTTTCTTTTGCTGCACTACTAACTACAATGTACCTATAGCAGTTGAAATGGCAGTATTTCTTCCTCCTCAGTACTGTCACACTCAATGGATTTTGGGATGTCAGCTATTTGACAGATACTAGAAATGTTGGATCTTAACTTCACCCTCTCTCCAGACTTCATTGTCACTTCGTATTGTTGAAGAGCAGGGGTTGGAATTTCTTACATCTTTCTTTCTGTATTGCATACTGTATCCTGCAGCTTCTCTAGAGATTATATAAAAATCTGAAATTCTTTTCATTAGACTCCTCCTGTTTCAAGCATTGTTTCTCTCAGACCTCTGAGGAAGTAAAAACTTTCTTTAGTCACTCTACTCTGTATTTAATTTAGTATTCTTAATCATCTGTATCCCTTAGTAAGCCTATGTGAAGCACAGTCCTATTTGTCTCAAAACTCAAATATTTATTTGACAGCTTTGTTTAAGGCAGATGGGTCAGTCTCCAGGCCTTATACTGCCCTGGATTAGTGATTGCCGTGTCTTACTTCTCATGATGTTGAGATGTCTTTGCTTCAAGAGAAGGAGCTGAAATGATTGCCCTAAACAGTTATGGGATAACTCCCCTACAGGGAAGCTTCCTTCCGAGCACTTGTCTGGGGATTGTTTCCAGAATCTGTACTGTGGTATTACAGTCATCTCTTGTAGCTTTTTAAAGAGTTGCTCTAACATGTTCTGCAGCAGGTACAGTGATATGTGCCATTGTATAACTGGACTAATAAAGAATTGGTTTCACTCTTCAGGAAAAACATTAGGACCTTGCTAGATCAGTCAAAAGCACCAAGTGTGTAGGTCCAGTTGGAAATGATTTGACAGTTGGACGTTTGAGAGTGAGGCTCCTTGAGTGAACAGGCACTGTGTGCCTTTTCAAAATCCAACATTTGTTTCCCATGTAGAAACTATCCATTTTTCATTGGTTTTCTCATTGTACTGCATCTGCCTGGGATAGAGTTAATTTTCTTCACAGCAGCTGGAATGGTGGTGTGTTCTTTGTGGCCAAAACAATGTTGATAACACACTGATGTTTTAGCTCTTGCTGAACAGTGTTTGCACGGCATCAAGGCCTCTTTCTCACTGTGCCCCATGTCCATCCCTCCACAGTGACGGGGGATGGTGCACAAGACATTGGATGGGGACACAATCAGGCAAATGACCCAAATTGACCAAAGAGATATTCCATGCCATATAATGTCATGCTCAGCAATAAAATGGAGAGGAGAGGGGGGTTTAGAGAGGTTACCCACCTTTTGCTTGGGAACTTGGCTGGGCATTGATCTACCTATGGGCAGCTGGGGAGTGATTGGTTTGGTTTGGTTTGTTTCTCTCCTCTTCTACTTCTCCTTTGTTTGTTAAACAATTTCTATCTCAACCTACAAGTTTTCTTGCTTTTTGCTCACGCTTTTTTCTTTACCCACTCAATGGCAGGGAGGAGTAAGCGACTCTGTGGCGCTTAGCGGCTTACCAGGCTTAGCCCCCAGCACCCGTGATGATCTCTGCATGCTTGTGTAAGGCAAAGAGAAAATAAAAGAGATCTCAACTCAGATCTCAACACATGGATATCTGCTATAATATGCTTTTGGATTCTTTAGAGTAAGGCAAGTATTTAGCTTTTATTTTTAATGTTAACATTTTTAAGACACGATGAAAACTTCTGTCACAAAAAAATGTCAACAAAGAAAAGAGTAACTGTGGTGTGTTTTTGTTAGTCTTTGTATATTCTGGAGTTAGATCTGAATGTTTTGAATTGCCACAAGCTTTTCTGATACCTCATCTCCCATAATGTCCTCAGGCCCATTCCTCTCACCTTGCAAGTCTTAGGTAGCCACTCGTGTCTTCCCATCTCAGTCCTCACTCCTCCTGCTGTTCCCCCCATGTTGGCCTCTTCAACATGCCTGCTTTCTGCTCAGCTGTTATTCCTACTATACTTGAATTTGACAACTCCCTTTTGCTTTTTGCCTCTCTGGAGAGCATTATTTACGAAAAGATCCATGCTATTCCTACTGAATGCCAAAAATGGTGTCAGTCTATGGGCCAAGTGAAGATAGAATTCTTGAAGCAAATTGCTGGTTTGCCTCAATTTCAGTATTGTGGAAATGTTTTTTTAAGGCTTCTGTGCTTGGTAAATAAAGGTGAATGGACTTTCCAAGGGACTTGTAAAAAGTATGTTCTTGGCTGAAGGCCAATACTGGAAAAATTTGAAGTTCATATTCCAGGCAGGAGGATGCTAGAGCAGTTTAGCAGATTTTTCAATCAAATTTGAGGGTGGGGCAGCATGTGATTTTTTTTTTTTGTAATTTTGGTTTTGCAGACAGAAGAATGTTTTGGTTAATTTTAATTTATTTATTTTTCCTTCCAAAGTTGGCTTGACACATAGAACCATTGAAAAAAAAGTCGGGCAAAACAGTTAAGTTTATCTCCAGAAAGTAAGACTGTGTAACAGAAAAAAAATCTGCACTTTTAGTAGAGGCATAAAATAACTGATAGATTTTGTCTTTGTGTTATATATAGTACAAATTGTAGTACATATTGTATCTGAGCTAGGAAGTCCAAGTAGAATTTGGCATTCTGATATTTTCTGAAAATATTTGAAACTTACCCTATATCTTGTGTCATGTTTTTACTTAACCTGAAAATGTTAAACGTTCGAGCAAAACTAGTTGATTTACTCGAAAGATTAATGTTAGTGCACTTGTTCATTTCCACAGTTACTTGAGGGGCAATAAAGAGGTAAAAAAAAAAAAAGAGTAAGTTTACTTCCCATTCTGTGAATGGGGAAAAGAAGTTTGAACAACAGTTTGAATGGCAAACTGGGACTTGCTAGATGAAAAGGATAGACTTGAAAAGAAGAATGATTTGGGACACGATGTGGGAGAAAAGTTATGCCTACAGTATAAAATGTGGAAGTGAAAATAACTTACACGAAACATCAAAAGACAAATAAAATACATTAAATAACAGAATACAAACTAGTGGTTGGAGAAAATACAGGACTGGGAAAAGAATTATTAGAGCAAGTATAACTTGCTGCAGCAGCAAATGATTATGGTGTGACTAATGCTCACGCTCAAGTTTGCACCGAATTAGTTATGTGAAATGAAACAGCAACTTGACTATATGTCCAGAATTGCAGTACAGTACACCTGAAACAGTGCTTTTTCTTGCGTAGTAAAATGAGGGGGGGGGGGAGGGACCTCGGG
>NW_010197035.1:27813-30509 GCF_000695765.1 Mesitornis unicolor
GGTGAGCATTCAGATACAATGACATTTAACTTATAGTTAGGATTTCCAACTATATGTATTTAGCTTGTTTAATAACTTCTGTAGAAATACAACTATGGTATGTTTTTAGTTTCCCTTCCTGTATATTTCTGTGGCTCATCAATCTGCATATTTTCAAGATGTAAACAGAAAGGGGGAATAGAAATACCAAAGAGAAAAAGTAGTTCCAGAGCAGCGAATTCCAGGGAAAACCTATGCAAGAAAAATGTTGCAGTCTCTGCCATCTCTGACAGGAACCTTGATGTCTGAACTGGCTCATTTTTCAACATGCCAGTCAAGTATGAAAGTTTGAAATAACAGCAGTCGTAGCTTGTACAATGTCTGTCATTTAGTACAAAACCATAGGTAATGTGTTTCTTGCACTTTCAAATGGCTGTCTAAATATCAGAAAAAGTTAAAAAGCCTCTTAGTCTTTTCTTCGATGTGATAGTTACTGATAGTTGTGTAGACAATACAGATATCTACCAAAAGTTGCAAACATATGGAAAGAGTAAACCAAATGAACTGTTAAATGAAATATATGTGATACTTTTTTTTGTAATTTTAACGTCTTGTTTGTATATCTTGAGCTCTGCAATGTGACTGAAAATCTGGCATGCTGGATGCATTTGCTGCTGTGGAATATATCTGGTTCACAGGAGTCTGCATAAATACTGGACCATGCCTGCTAATCATCACTGACGGATAATTAAGGAAAGAGTATGAAAGACGGGGTAAATGTAGACTGTTGTGGGATTTTTTCCTCCTCGTAACTTCTTTGCTGCTGGTGCAACATGGTTTAGGGTTTTTTTGAGAGCAAGGTTGTAAAAAATAGGTCATTATGCTTACTAGGAGCTAATGGAATTCTGTACCAGACTTTCGTTTAATCTTTGAGTCCTTTTTTTTTTTTAATTCTAAGATAAGTTTTACTCTAAAATGAGTCTAAAAGTTTTCAGATACTAGACATATTTTCTAATTTCTGTGTGTGTTTGTGAAAATGACCATCTCCTTTTCACATTTTGCATATCTTTGATTAGTCTCCTGGATCTTTGCATCCATTTGTCGCTTTTCTTTTATGCTCTCACTTTCACTAAAGACTAAAGAGTTTTCATCAACTGCATATGAAAACTGTTGATCATCCATATTGACTTCTGTGGTATCCTTTATTACTCTGTGATAACTTTTTTCTGCTACATTTTTGGTGAAGTGCAGGCAGTTTTGAGACTCGTGGGTGTGTGATGGGATATTGCAATGACAACTGTGATGTTTGTGTTTCCAGTTCCATTCTTAGTCATTCTTGGGTTCCAACCTTTGACTATTGCTGTTGAGCCAGAGAGGTTTTTTACTGCATGTGTAGGAATGCAATATCAATCAACCTTACTCTTGTACATGTTGGTCACTTATTTAAGTAATTTGATTTATAGCATTTCTGCACAATTTCTGCACATAATTTTTTCCTGAAGTGTAGTTATCGCTGTGAATATGTCTACTAATACAAGTAGTTCCTAGGTCAAGTGGTAGATTGATTGTTAGTTCTGAAGAACATTATGGAACCTTTGAAATTATTTTTGAGCTTGTACAAGAAAGTGCTGTTCACTGACACAAACGCTAGGGTACATAACCATCCATCAAGATCACTTTATTGAGGAAAAAGTAGCTGAGTTTCATTTAGACACAGCAAAAAGTTAGCCTTAAAGTAAATATATGTAATTTTTTTGCTATTCTCTCTCTCCCTCTAATGTATATTGGAAGAATAAGAAAAGATCCACCAAATTTAGTTTGTGTCATCTCTTTGGGACGTTTGTGTTGCTAAAGGTAACATTTATATGTGTCTACAAGTTGATTGCAATGACATTATTAACACTATTTGGGAGGAAGGCAGCTAGGGAAAGCTGGCATGTGATTTATAAAGATACCACACTGAGCACCAGATGATCAGAATTTATTCTGTTCGTCTCCAGAGTGACTTAGTGCTGTAGTTCTGAAGAATGGGGATTTTGGTACATTTCCTGTGCTGTATATTCAGGATTTGACTAAAGAAAAAGGTGGGGTTTATTTCTTTAAGTAATTGCAACTGTTTTGTGTAGATGTCTTCTTCATAAAGCTCTTTTTAGACAGCAATAAGTGTA
The DNA here is from genome assembly GCF_000695765.1 of Mesitornis unicolor. NCBI lineage: Eukaryota > Metazoa > Chordata > Aves > Mesitornithiformes > Mesitornithidae > Mesitornis > Mesitornis unicolor. The sequence goes on from NW_010197035.1 coordinate 29,961, forward strand.
CGTACAAGGGGAATGTGTCTGCTACGCTCAGGAATTCTGCATGGGTATATTGCCTTAAGGGAGTGTAAGATTTTGTCTGGGAGGTTTTTTTGTGTTCATGCAATTTCTGATGTACTGGTGTCCTCATCTTGAATTGGATCTCCTGGCCAGACTACAAAGCAAGTGTGGTGTGTGTAATGCTGCCTTTGCTCCAAAATAGGCACCTCTTAATTTTTTTCATGGTGAATTAAAATGTGCAGAGTGATTGAAACAAAGACTGTAGTTCTACTCAAAATCAGACAGCTAATCTATAGGGATGTTGTTTGCCTGTAAAGTATTGCTTAAAGGTAATCTGTTGTCTAGTCAGTGAGTCACAGGTGGGCAAATCATCTGCCAGATAGAAGGTTTCTGGGTCTTTAGGGGAGAACAGTATCTACACAGATTGTACCAGGGAGGTGGGATATGCACGCCTACTCTTAGTTATCCAGGGAAAATCAGAGACACAGGGTGTGCTTAGGAGATGAAGCTAGGCAAATCCTGAAAAGTAAGTGGTAGAAGCAGAAAGACTTT
>NW_010197035.1:30524-55352 GCF_000695765.1 Mesitornis unicolor
CTGACAAAATGCAAAGCTGTTTGGGTTTTCTAGTTACCTTTCTGTGTTACAAATATGACAACGCAGTGATGCATACCACAGAGAAAAATATAAATGAAGTACGTATCCCATATATATATATCATATATATATAATTATATTTTGAATATATATTTAAAATATATAAAAACAAATCCTGCAGCAAGAAGTTTAGTTTCATTGTTTTGTTTAAAATAAAGCCAAACAAGTGAACAGTATACTAACAACGAAATAAAATGTGAAAGGAACATCTGGTTGGAAAAATAATTTCATTGTTTATACTGAAAAAAAATAATTTGGTTTCATCTTCTTTATTCAGTTCCTCTATGTAGAATGAACTGCAAGTACGTTAGAAGACTAATTTCTCAAGTCCTGAAAAATAACTCCAAAATTTGCTGAATGTTCTTGTAACTGTCTTTTCAGGAGAGTGCTATTCTGCCCAACTATATAAATGGCAATAGCTATATATTTTTACTTTGTACATTTCTAGAACTACTCAAATGAAGTTGGAGTGTATCAAATCATTCCACCACCAGTTGCTGTAGAGTTCAGGACAGATCCACTGCACGAACAGGGGAATTTCTTGTCACATCCTGTAATGATTCCAGTTCTTGTCCTAGGAAGCTCCCACCACTGTTGTAGGGCAATATTAGTAGAGGGTTGGCTTGGGTTTTTTCCCCATTCCCTTCCCTCTTTGTCCCCATTTTAACTTGTGGTTATACTTCTGTACCAGGTTGAGCAGGTGTACTTTGCACATGTACTTTGCTGGCTTCAGCCTTCCTTTCTTCAGGTCTTTTACCTGACCATTTTGTTTTAATCTCTGGATGTTTTTACCAATGAAAATGTTTCTGTCCTGTGTAAATTCATTGTCTTATGTAAATAAAGACTTTTGCGTCCTAACCTAGTGTAAAAAGTGTACGCTCTTTTAAGGACAGTGTTAAAGCACTGAAAGAAATACAGCTGCCTCAAAACACTTTATGGCTCAAAATCGTTAAACGTATAGCAGAGTATTTCTGGATAATGCTTGGCTACAGTCCACAACAGACTTTTTCCTATAATTCTGTGCCAGTGCATATAAAATACATTGTCATCCTTTTTGTAAGAAGTCATTAGGGAAACACAGGTTTCTGAGAAATTGTTCTGATGGGAAGCATTCGCTGTGATGTGTCAACTCAGAGATAAGAATTTCTGTATATTGATAATAACTGCTTTTTGCTGGCACTTCTGGTCAATGCTATAGCAAAGATCTGGTTATTTACATACTTCTGATATCTGAACTTTTCAGAAGCAATTCAGAGAGAAAGTAAATGTGACTTAGCAAAGAAAGTTATCCAGTGTTCCAAAGAAAAGCAGGCTCTGCTGCTGTGGGAAAAGCTGTTGCAAGGAGATGGTTCATATTTTAATAGTAATCTCTCTGGGAAATTGCAAAGACACCAAATTCCAATACATTTTCAAGAACTGTAAAATTGGGATAGTATTTCACTGTAAAATTATAACTAAACATTTTTGTTTTAAATTAGCAACTTCTTCTCTTTTTCAGGAAGTTTGGAGAGCGACCTCAGCCGAAACGGCTCACCAGGTAAGAAGTTATGGTTTTAGCAGTTTTCTAAAGTTAGCCTTTTCATTCTCAGAAGGATTTCTAAGTTAAAAAATTGTGGCTTGCTAATCCTAGAATTTTAACTATCAAAGCTTTTCAGTAATTGTATTCAATCAGCAGCCAGAAGTAGAAGTTTGAACAGTGAGTGGCTTGTTTTGAATATGATACTCAAAATTCCTTTTTAGAAATGGTGTTGGCTTTACGTATCGGTTATTGTAGATTATTCAGTAGAATATGTGTCTGCTTAGTTTTAAACCACCAGGTATGAGCCAGATTTATTTTCTTGAGTAAAAATGTCTTATGTGGCCATGTAAAATAACACTTTTTACTGCCAAAATTCATCTATTACATGACTGCTGTCATGCAGTAGGTAAGAGCAAAATGAACACAGTGCTGTCAAGGAGTGATCTTAACCAATTTTTGGTGAAACCTAAACAGTTGGAGATAGCATCAAATAGTACCATCAAGTCAATCCGTTCTGAGAAGTGTTTGGATTGACTGCAGTACCATGCCTGATTTGCTCCTGGTCTGCCTGGGAAGTTTTTACACTAGAAGCTGTTCAGTGCACACTATTTTGTCAAATCGTGGTAACACAGTCTATGCAAATATTTATTATTCTGTGCCACAAACTGTGGTGATTATAAGTAGCTACTGAGTTTATAATCCACTGTTTCCTGAAGTACAAGAGGTGTGCAATTTTTTAATAGTTTTGTGTGGTAATAGTGCTGTGTTACTTGCAAACCTATTGTCACTCTGGCCTACTTCTGTTTTGAATGAAATTATGATGCTTTGTGTAAAGCACAGGGTCAGAGGGTGCATTTATGTTTTGTGTTGGCGATATCTGTCTCATTGCATTTCTGGAAAAGCTTCAGATTAGCTTGTGTCATTGATAAGCCTCATTTCAGTGCAAAATTGTTCTATACTGACTTAGAAGTAATTGAATAAACATTGCTGTTTCATGTTGGCTTACCTGTGTTCAGGGATATTTAAAGATACTGAGTTTGAAGTAATGAATTGTTTTCCATCTTGGGCAGTAACACCTGTTAGTATCACTCTGAAGATACTGATAGAATTTATCTTCTAAGATTTAAAAAGAACAACAAAAATAATGACTATTTAGTGTAAAGTCTTTTAACTAGGTTTTCTATTAACTAATGACACTAAATTTCATGTGCGGGATTTTAGGTACTAGATGTGCCAGGTACACTTTCCTGTGAGTACAGGTCACGCATCTGGGAACTGCAAGCCATCCTCAAAGCAGTAGCTTGTAAACCTTCTCTACACTGCTAGAGGCTGGAAACAAGCAGCCTGACTTTTTTCCTCTGAAGAGAAAAATGCTGAAATGGAAAAATTGTCACACAAATTTTGAAGAGTATTATTGTTTATGTAATGCTAAAAAATCTATCTGTAAACCTTTTAAGTGCATTTAGTTCACTTACTGAGAAAGCATTCTGCATTTTTGTGTAAAGGTAGTCCTGCTTGTCTAATAATCTGTTCATCGTCACGCAGGCTCCAGCAGAACAATAGTACTTTGTTCATACTGGGCTAGTTGTTTTTAGAGGTAAACTGTAATAGTACTGCCTTCATGGAGAGTCTTAAAGTTAATAATCGAAAATGTTGTGTAAGAACTGCAATGGTTATGTGTTTTCTTTACCAGTGGGAGGGGTTGGAGGGGAACATTCCTAGTTCTCCTAGGAGCTTGGGTTGCACTGTAGTAACAGACCAGTAGAAAAGGCAGAATTTCTTCCTGATACAATGCTAAATAAACATTAGATATCACATAGTGTTTTTTGTGCGTGGGTTTTGAATGTGTTTTTTAATAGAAGTCAAGTAAAAAGTTTTTATTATGACAGATGTTCTTTATTTAGTATGACAGTACTCTTAATAGAGTATTTCAAATTGTCAGATAAAAGGTTTTTAAACCACTTAAATGCAGCTAATATATATCATAATGAAATGTGTAATAATAATTTCACAGAGAATTACGTCTTGTGGTTTAAAATACACTCTTAAACAATGGTTGTAAATAAAGTAAGTCTGTGTGCTTTGAGACGGTTCTTCCATGTGTGCTTTCATGGTTTAGAGTCAGTTTTGCCGCTGTCAAATGTAAATAGATCAAATTAGTCCAAATTTAAAACAGTAATTCTGATCTTTTTTCTGCTCTTACATCCTGCTATTTTCACGGAAAATCGAGTGTACTGATCACTGTCTTATGACAAATGCAAGAATTTACAAAACATCATTAGCAAAGCTGGATTGTTGTTGTCCAACCTCCAACCTGCTTTCCTCTGTGAAACTGTATGTGAGGATTTCTTTTGGAAAAGGTCTTGTCAGCAAAATACTGCTTTTTATCTTCCATCTTTTTTCAATGGAAATATTTGGGTTTCTAGATCTGTATAAAGGGAGTTTAACAGTTGGGTGCAGTTCACAAAAAAAAATCCCTCTTCTGTAGGATTTCTTCTCTTTATATAACTTCCCATTAAATTCATAATTTGTTTTGCTGCTTGATGACTTTGAAGGTGAGTGCATTGGTGGGCATACGACCTGCAAAAGCTCCTCCAGGGACTCAAAAGTGTTCCTGTCAGCACTCTGAAACAGCTCAACCCTAGGGTGTTGAATTTGGCATGCTGCTTAATGAACAGTTAGATCTTTATATAGAAAAATGATAGGGTGTATTGTTCTCCTACTTCTTTCAAGGAATTTCTGATGCTGTTGGATGTAATTGTAGCTTTTACAGTGATGAGGAACGATAGAAAATCTAATTTAGTTTTTTTTTTTCACCTGACTGTACGCAGGAAGCAGAGGCTTTCTCTAGGAAACTAGATGAAACAATAAGCTGAAGAATCTAATTTTCTTAGTCTCTTCACAACCAAAAGAAAACTTCTGTTTAAGCCTTGCACTGATTTTAGTTAATAGCTTAAACGAAATTTCAGAACAATTTGTCATTATCATGGGAGACTAAATTGGATAAGGAGACAATATTGAATTAATAATGTGTATTCTAACCAAATATTTCTGGTATGATACTTCATAAAACCGTGCTTCAAACATGGTGTAGTGGTTGGCATTGATACAATTTTACATCACAAGCATTTTTTTTTTAATTTCTGGAAAATGTTATAATTGCAAATAACCACAGACCTCACTTCATGCAAGACAGTTGCTGCTTTTTCTTGTGTAATTGTCTTTAAAAACTGAAACAAATTCATCTTGGCCCTATTAATGGTTGCCTTTTTTGAATTTCAGGTGATTGGGGTTTTTGACCTAAAGCTGCCTCTGGATTGTTAGAAACAAAGTAAAAAGAACTCTCAAAGCTTATTTTGTCTTTTAATTTTTAGGGAAGCAATGCGAAATTACCTAAAGGAGCGAGGTGATCAAACAGTGCTAATACTCCATGCGAAAGTTGCGCAAAAGTCATATGGAAATGAAAAAAGGTAAGTCTGCAGTCTTTCCTGGCTTCCATCTACAACCACAGTGTGTAGTCTGGTGCATAGCACATTGCAGGATTTGTCAGATTGCACTGTAGTCTGAGGAAATGTAAACCAAAATGTGTTCTTGTAAATCATTTAGTTAATTAACAAATGCTGCAGACCTGTGGCACTCAGTGTAGTGATGACTGTTTCTGCCACCAGGTTCTCTATCTGTGGGTGAAGTTTTTCTTCCATTCAACTAAGTTGGCTTTAATTTTCAACCTTCCCATTTTAAGTCTGGAGTAAACAAGGTGATAAATGGTAACTATTTGCAGAGGAAATTTTTCTGAATACTTTCAGATTAATAAGACAGGGAAATTGCTAGCCTCAGTAAGATACTGTTCTGAATCAGAGCTGTAATATCTTTTAAAAGAATGACAGGTCAATCATAACTATGTTTATGACACGTTACAATAATAGGGAGGTTTCTAAGGAATCTACAGGAAGATGTGCGTATGAATGCTTTCTAAGCAATGGTGAATTTCCTGCAGTCTTCTCTGTGATATTTTTGTTGCATGACTAGTAGAAGCAAATGGGATGGTCCTGCATATGCAGATTTCTAGTCCTCTCATGATGATGTTTTCTTTAAGTATAAATGATACTTTTCTACTTTAAATTTCACTAAAGTAAATAACATGGTATTTGGCTAGTTTTCAGGTACTTTATATTATTATTATTTGTTCACCACAAAAGACCACATGTTCAGCTCATCAGCGATTTTGACGTTTTTAACCTTTCTTTTGCCACTGTTGTGCAAGTCCTGGTACATCCTTGCGTTTTTTACAGTTTTCTGAGGTTTGAGATTTTAACACATTTATGTATGAAAAAAAAAAAAATGTTAGAATTAAGTCCGCAAAGTTCTTGGTTCTTTGCTGCAATCTATTTCACACTCCCTGATGTCTGTGAATCACGGAGACGCAGAATATATTGTCAACTGTTCTTCAGTATTCTGTGCCTGAGCACTTGCCATTCAATGTGTTATCTTTTCTGTCAGCCAGTGTCCAAGTCCTTTTCTTGGGGCAGTGTCCAGGTTCTGCAGCTCTATGGAACTGTTTACTTAAAGTCCTTTTTAAATCTTTCCGAAATTCTTGAAAATCGAGACTTGGGAAATAGAAACTCAGTAAAAGAGGAAGGAGGAAGGGCATGGAAGCAGACAAGTATGCTGTGTATCTGCTATATATTGGGTTGGCCAAAAACTACTTGCATTAGTTTGTTGTTTGGGGTTTTTTTTTTCATATGTGGACATAACATGTCTTGAAATGTAACTAACTTCATTTTAAACTGCAAATTCATTATGTAACTTTACAGCTGACGGTTCAAGCTTGTTTTAGAAAAAGTACATAATTTAGTTAGTTATTTGGCGTTGAGTTCAAAATGGAAAATTCAAGGAATATTTTTGTCATATTTTGCTGTATTACTTCTGAAAAGATAAAAATGCTGTACGAGCTCACAAAAAGTTATGTGATGTGTGTGGTGAAGATGCTTTAAAACTACAGCAGCATCAGAATTAGTTTGCTAAATTTCGGTCCAGAGATTTTGATGTTGAAGATGCACCATGCTCAGGAAGGCTAATCGAAGTTGATGATGACAAAATAAAAGCATTGATCGAATCCAGTTGGCATTTAGTGACACAAGAGATTACTGATAATATATCAAAATTGAGCTTTGAAAACTATTTAAAACAGCTTGGATATGTTAGGGAGCTCAGTATTTGGATACTGCACGAGCTCAAAGAAATCTGTCTCACTAAGTGCATTGACATCTGCGATTTTCTTTTGAAACATGAAGAAAATGATCCATTTTTGAAACATGATAACAGGCGATGGATCGTCTACAACAACAAAGAATGAAAAAGATCATGGAGCAAGTGCAGTGAAGCAGCTCAAAGCACTTCCTAAGCAGATATTCACCAAAGGAAGGTGATGCTGTCAGTCTGGTGGGATTTCAAAGGTATTGTGCATTTTGCATTGCTTCTAAAGAACCAAACCCTTAATTCGGACTTGTATTGTCGTCACCTGGATAAATTAAACGATACCATCAAACAGAAGCATCCATAGTTGGTGAATCACAGAGGTGGTGCGTTTCTCCATGATAACGCTAGACCACATACAAGTTTGGTCACTCATCACAAATTGTTGCAGCTTGGATTGGATGTGTTACCACATGCACCATACTCGCCAGACCTGGCACCATCAGATTACCATTTGTTTCATTCTTTACCAAACACCTTGAATGGTAAAACCTTCATTGCTGATGAGGATATCAAATTGTTCCTGGAACTTTTTTGAGTGCAGAATCGTGAAGTTGCCTGAAAGATGGCTAAAGGTAATTGAGCAAAATGGACAATGTATTGTTTAGTACAATTCTGGTTTACCATGAAAAAATTTGCCTTTCATTTACCTAGAAAAAAGCACAATTACTATTTGGCCAACCCAACAACTATGCAGCCCTCTTACTTTTTGCTAAGTGCGAAAGAGTTGCGATGCAAGGCCTTACTAGCAGTAAAAGATAGCTTTAGCACTTTGCAGCAAACTCAGCAGCCAAAAAGATTTATCATGACAATTTAGGGACCTCCCAATTGTTATCTTCTCAGATTGTATTGTCATTCAAGAGTTGCACAGTTAACTCATCACTGCAGATGAGTTAAGCATATTACTCCCCAAAAATGAGGGGTGTGCCTGCAGACAAAGTGACTTTCTAAACAGCATATCTGTAACTTCCATTAGTTTGTTCTCCTGGGGCCACAGTAGTTCATGAGGGCAGGAACCTTTTGCAAAACTGTCCTGTGTATCATTATTTTGGAGAACAAATTGCAATAAAAGAAGGGAGAAAAGAAAAAGATAAAGTATATAATTTTGATTATTGCAAGTTCCGTATCTGTTTAGAGAACTTGCATAAATGTTCTCAAGAATACAGGGCAAAGTTTCAAATTATTATATGCTTACAGTTTCTGAAAGCTGCTGTGTGCCTTTCATAGCACTTCCATAAATTCCTGTTGCCTTGAATATGTGTGTATGCTTCACTTGATGCTGTTAAAGTCACTGTGGCACATACATTACCTGAGTACTGGTAATGTTCAGCAAACTAATTGGTTTCTCACTGCTTGAAATTATTGCTAACTGGAATTAGGCATTCTTTTACCACGTTAGATTTTGTGAGTTGCTGTTCATGAAAGGTATCTCAGATTCACCTCTTTAAAAACAAAAGTGTGTCAAATGTGTGGAGAGAATTTCAGAGCTTTGCAAAAGACGACTAGGAATGAAAATAGTTGGATGTTTGTTACAAAGCAATATGATGGTGAAATGTTTGCCATTCTGGTGTGGGTATGAAATGAAACTCTGAAGTCCATACTAGGATTTCATTTTCAGCTTAAATATTTTAGTTTTTCTTACATTTTAACACACCGTTTAGCCTGTCTCTGATACTGTTCTGCTAGTTCCCAGACTGTTAGCATCAGTAATGATGTCCTGTTGTTATCAGAGTAAAAAAAAATTCCAGTTACTAAATCCTTGGATCCATGTGTGCCCTAACGTACTGAGTGAAACTTTAAAAAAAGGAAATTTTTTATTGCTTCTTGAAAGCTTTTATTGCTTTTATTCATAGCAAAATTTGCCCTTCATAATGCTAGACTTAGTGAAATTAGTAAAGGTTTAAGGCTGCTTTATGCAACTGGTCCAAAATATTTTCACCATTTTTACGTTGAGTACCATTTCTGAAGCAAATTGTTTTGTGTACATCTGCCTTGTAGACACAAATCTATTTTTACCGGGAGAAATTTCTGTGGAGAAATTTCATGTTGTCCACAGGACTTTGTTAAGGCATGGATATAATCTGGTGAATTTTTGAGCTGTAAAAAATAAGTTAAATTGCACTGTCTTTGTAACTGAGAATTCAAGTTACGAAAGGAGTTATTTCTTAAATTTGACATATATTTCAAGTAAATATAGAACCTAAAAGAACCCTAAACAAACTTCTACCTTAAGCCTTGTTTGTTGTGAGGCCATGGAAAATATTTCTCATTAATAAACTTTGCATGGCATAATTAAAAGGTTAGCACAATAATTACTTTTCAGTGTTTTGATGAGGCTTAGTAAATGGTGAAATACTCTGTTGAAAACTCCCTGTTGACAGCGCAGACCTCATGTAGTGTGGTCTGGTTTAATTAAGCCCTACGGAAACACAATTATGGGTTGTTGCCACATGAGTGGAGACTTTCTTGATTAATTTGAGTGTATTCTTGATACTTGTCCCTAAATAACAGTAGTGAAAGCAGGTCTCTTTCTTTTTTGAATGGGCTTTTCTTATTAGCCTTGCTTTTCCCAAAGTTTATGTTCTTTAGTTTAACAAAGAAGCCAGGAGGTAAGAAGCTCAGGGATGGACTTTATTTGAATTTAAGACTCTTTGCCTAGTGTTCCCTGTTGGATGGCTGTCATCTTTCAAAGGCATTCAGCTGATAGAGACCCAGGTGATGTTTAGTCCTGATGAGTGTGGATGTTTGGCTTTTTTCCATATTTACCATCACTGAGACTTCTCTCTTCAGAGTCTGAACAGTGTGAACATTCAACAGTTTAAAGAAGTGAAGTGTTTTGGATTCCAAGACACAGTTAAAGACTGTGAGGCAGATTGGTATTTGTGGATTACATGCTGCTCTGCGTTTGAACGTTATCACTACTGATTAGGCTGAGAATGGTCTGGCTGCCTCCTTTTTTATCGTGAAGGAGCTCCTGTAATTTCTGCTTAAATACTTGCCTTGACCAAACTGAGTGTGCCTGCCCTCTGCTCAATGCTCTTACTATTGAGAGCATAGCCTTTTCCAGGCCTTACCTCATGGCTCTGCTACTTCATCCTTAGCACTCTTCACCTAATGGTTTTTCATTTGTTTGCTGTTGTATCGAATTCTTTAGTGGATGTTGTTAGTTCTTGCAGCTCCTAAGACGGTAAGAAGACTGCTGAGTAGTTTCATGCTCAGAACAGTGTGGGTCCTTGACAAACACACCACCTGCCTTGACGGACTAGGAATTGACCAGCAGGTACAAAGGGAAAACTGTCCTGCTGTTGTCACCCTGAATGGTAGACACCTCTAAATCCTCCTGAAGACAAAGACTTCTGTAAGGTGAACACAGAGATGACTTAGCTGAGTTGAAAAAGCAAGCCTCTGTTAACAGAAATCTGTGGTTTGAAAGGAGCATTGAGTGCATCAGAACTATGTGGCAATGACACGAGCTGATTTTATTTTACTTTCTAGGCCTTGCTTCCTGGCAAGTTCAGTTAGGGTAGCTTCTCTACTTGGAAGTACCATATTTTCTCTGTATTGATTGACCTGAGTTGACTGAAGGAATATTGTTCTCTCCATCAGTGATGTCTGATTTAAAAGGATGTTCCAGGTGGTGCCAAAGACTCAACCTATTCCAGTTTCTGTTGTTGCAGTCGAGACTCGGGCACCACTAGAAATTATCTTGTTCTTCCATTCAAGTCATTTGGAATAACAGGGAGCATCCTTAGACAGATCTCAGCTTGGTTTTCTTGTCGTGGAAAAACATTCAGTTTCTAATTGGTCTGATGGAACAGATGTGTCAGAACAGATGAGTAACAGCTTGCTTCTGTTTGCTGTACTGAGTTACTGAGCCTGGAGTCTAACATGAGGTTGGTAATCCCTAAAAAAAGACAAAAAATTCTTTCCTCGCCTGAGCAGCCCATGAAATTACAGCATAAGAAGGCACTATGGGATGCCCTTTACTTCTGAAGATTGATCCTCTGACCTTTCCTGGCTAGTGTCAGTCCCAATGCTAGCCTCATTCCCATCATTTTTAATTACACTGATAAGAAATTCTTCAAGGTGCATAGGAGGACTATCACAGAGAGCTGCTTCTGAGAAACTAGGAGTTAACACCATAATGTTGTAGAGATATGATAAATTCATGAAGTATTTGCAGAGGTCTGCTGTCCCGAAATGTTACCTTGGTTCAGTTACTGTGCTTTCTATCAGCAAGTAGGGAGCACTGAATCTGCATCTCGTCATGGAGCTGTCACAAGTGTGGAGCAGTAGGTTTGTCCAGGAAAGACATTCCTGGTGGTTATACTTCCAGTAATGGAAAAGCTCAGAGTTGATCCCTAACAGATCTCATGCGGCTTTTAGATCAAGTTGTTAGGTGTTACAGGAGCCATGTCCTGTGTTGTTGTACTGCTCATTCAGCAAGGAATTGCCAGTCTGTTGATGGCACAGAGAAAGGAGATTAAAAAAAAATATTACAAATCCAGCGAGGAAATTTCATCCTACGTGATTTTCCACCATTACTTCTTGTACTGAAACTTCTGAACAAGCTCAGAAGAACCAGACACAGATGTCTCTCCCACCACCATAGTTTTCTTTTTACTATAGATCAGATTAATACTTCAGAAGAATTTTTACCTCCTACTCAGTCTTACTTTAGTCTTGTGGTTAAAGAAAAAAAGAGGTAGGCCCTGTAAATCAAAGGTCGAAGGAAGAGTGTTTTAATTTGTTCCATCAAACATTATGACCTTATTTCCCATCAGTAATAACTGGAAATTATTTTACCTGAATTACTTGATTTATTTTGTGGAGGTGATTTTTCTCTTTTCCTCTTTATAAGTATCTGAAAGCCAACCTCTCACATAAACATTTACATTCCTATTTACATCGGAAATGTTTTATTAATAAGAACACCTGTTTCCAGCAGTTATTTTATGCATATTAAAGATACTTTCTTCTGTTCTCTGTGAAAATTAGAAATATGAGGATACTCTTGGTTTACTCACACGATATTGGATAGAAAATTTATAGTTAGTCTTTTCTGTACATGAGTTCCTGGTATTGTAAATATGAAGTAAAAAAAAAGAAAGACAACCCAGACTATATTTGTCTATATCTGAAGGGGAGGGTAAGAGACTAACACGTAAGAAAACCCATTCAAATTGCAAATTTTCAGAGTCTTTCGTCATGTTTGGTAGTTTTAACCAAACTTAAAATTGATTTAGCCTCAAAAGTTTCTTTCTTTGTTCAGTAAGCCATAGTTTTCCAAGGTTTTTTTTTTTCACATGTTCTAATTTTAAAAGAGTGCTTTAATTTTTGTGGCTTGTTTTCATCAGTGTTAAAACTTGTTTCTTGTAGGTCTTTATTGCCATCTAGTGGCCGTAGTTAGTTATTCAAAGGACTTGGTTTAGAATAAAGCTGAAATAAAAAAGGGTATGTAAAAACTTTGGGATTTTTTTCTTGTCTTCTACCCAGTAAGATAAATACAAAAGATTCATGAGGAAGAAAGGTAAATTTGTGATGTTTGCTTTATGGTGTAGCATCTACTTGGAATACAGGGCATTTGGTTTCTTTTTTGTAAAGCATTTCTCCATTAATAAAGGTTGATATTAATTTTAGTCTGTGTTTATTATTGGAAATAGCGTCTAATTTTTGAGAAGAAAATTAGTGGGATACGTCCATTAACACTGAAAGGATCTTGTATTGTCATTTGAGTTTGAGAGTCCAGGAGCTGACTAGATATATGGTATGTTCTTTCTGGCAATCTGAGTTTGTTTCAAAATATCAGCTCTTGAATAAATACTTCTGTTACTTGAAGTTTCTTCCCCAAAATATTGCATTTCCTAACCTTGGACTTAGTTCATAGCCCCCATTTGAAAAGTAGAGTAGGCCTCCTAACGAGTACCTGGGCACGATCAATGCCCTCCCTTGACTCCTTGCCAGTCTAACAAAAATGTCTTTTTCTTACCCTATTGCTTCCTTCCCACCCATATATATATATATATGTTTATATCTATATATTTTTTAAAAATATGATCACAATTGTTTATAGTGGAAATTTTGTCAGCGTTTTGCTAAAGCTGTTATTTCTTGCTTTGTTTTCGTTTTCTGTTTCCTAAAATGTACTGAAAATTGCAGCAACTAGTAAAGTCTCAGAATACATTTTTAAGAACAGTTATGGTATTTACATCTAGATATGGTGCGATATAGGGCATATGGATTGGTCATGTAGAAAGTAAATACACTCCTTTACTTTAATATGAATTTTATGACCTTGACAATTGTTATTGCACTGTCTCCCTCACAAACTTAAGTCCTTTTATCATTTTTTTAAAGATATAGAAACATTTGAGGGAAATGACATCTATACTGTTTGAAATAAGTGCAATTGAAAAGTAGGAAATGCATTCCTGATTTTGAGACCAAAAAATTGTAGTAGGGAGGGGAGGATTTAATTGGCATGTAGCAGAAACTCACAGTGCTCTTAAATATACCCTGACTGCATCATTCAGCATCTTCCTGAAGAAAGCTGGAACAGAGGTCAGGTAACAGAAGATAAGAAGCAAAAAGCATAATAGGGAGGCATAAAAGGCAATACACAGTGTGTGCTGTTTGATAACGTTTATTACTGCTTACTCTTCCTATTCATGGTGATTTTCAAATTTCAGAACTTCTATTCTTACAGCAATAAAGTTACAATAACCCATTATGTCAAATAACTATAAATTTCAGCTTTATTATAGATGGCTGGGCTAGTGGAAGTATTCTCTTGTGCTGCTACTGTGAAATTGTTAAATTTTATTTTTTGACGTAGTTTATTGTGTAGTTTCTCAGGTTGACAGTTCCATCAGGAAACATCTGCTTCGCAAATTGGCAAGTTTCTACCTATTGCCTTCATTCTGTGTTCTGCATATTCAACTGGAAGAAAAAATGTCAGAGTCTTCGTAGAACCCATAATTACCCCAAAGAATAAAATGAAAATAGTTAAAACTGATGTAACAAGCACACAAAAACCCGTTATTTGTTAAACTTTGAATAGTTTACTTCTATGGATGGCTTTCTGTTAATTCATAATTACATATTTATCAAAAATTATGTGCTTCAGAGCATCATTGTTATGGTAAGTCTTTGCTGAACTGGATTATAATAATGCAGGAAATACAGCATTTGTTTCTATTTGTGTAGAGTTATTAAGCATAAAAAGCAATCTGTAGGCACAGTTTCACAAGTTAATTTAATGGGCTTCTCTGTATGACTGTGCCAATCCTTTTGATGTCACACGGCGAGCTGCTTTCTACAAATTCTCTTTTGTAAGTGGTCTTTTTTCAAACCAGAGCATGATACTTTTGAAGATGTTCATAGATGTGTAAGGTGTATGCATATTGGTATATCCTCAGTTTTGTTGTGTTTTTTAAAAGAGTGAAATTAAGTGAAAAGTTTTCATTGTGAATTTATTGGCAAGATAGAAAGTTTGGTGGTTCTTTTGCCTGCAGGGGGTAATTTTTGCTCATTATCTTAACAACAGACATTTTGAATTGCAGTAAAACTTAAAACCCGATTCTCTAACAAAGAATATACATTAATTGTGTGCATTAACTGAAATTATTACAAGTATTTGCATTTTTGTATGGATTCTTAATATTTACATTTTATTATTAGGTGATTATTAACTCAGGACTTTAGTTTCATTTGTTAAGAATTCTGTTACATAAAAACACCCATTTTATATCTGTTAAAGAAAGGTAATTTTGCTGAATAGGTGAGATTAAGAAGTGTATTAGAATTGACTTTCATACTGAAGCTGGCTTCCCTTAATTGAGGTTTGTATGGTGTTTAATGGAAATAATCCATAAATTCAGTTGTCCCAAGCCAATTTTTTAAAAAATCCTACCTATCTGTATAAGGTAGGAGTCGTCTTTGGATTTCAAAATTGCCAAGTGAAATACTGCTCTCCAATTTGAAATCAATAGAATAATTCAAAACTTTTTCAGTTATGCTCTCCCTTCATACCTCTTTAGCAGCTACCTCACAACTGGATATACTCATTCTACTTTCTTAGTTTAGATGATGAGAAGAAATCTGCAACTGTCGGCTAAACTAAACCCAGATGTGATTAGGATTTGCATTTTAAGAATTTGTAGAAACTTCAAGACCAATACTTTTTATTATAATGTTGCATTTAATTTTGAACGTGTTGCTGCAGCTAGACTGACTTCAGTAAGTGCTGCTGAAGATTAGATCATATCTTTCACAGTTACTGGTGAAGACATAAAATCATCCATTCCATTTAAAAAATGAAAAGAGGTTTTGTGCTTGGATGGAGTAGACTCCCTCCTTACTAATGATGAAGCGCTAAATGTTTAGGAATTGTAGTCAGCAGTGTCCCTTAAGTGAGTCTGTCGAACTGTTCTGTGTGTATTAATGGCTGCATCATTTTAAGCACCTACAAAAGCAAAATACTGTCATCGCTTTCGAGGTCTTTTTACTTTATTTGAGAGTCCCTTCTTTGTAAGGATAGAAAGTATTTTTGTTTTACAGAGATGCAGACTGTTACCTATCATACATTGAACTGGAAGCATACTCGGTGACAGTGCATCTCATGCTTATTTTTGTTGCTTTTTCTTTTTTTATTTGCATTTTAGAAAATCATCAAGGCAAATGAAGAGCGTGCTTGTTTAAGCTTGAATGCAAAGTGTGAACGGACTGAGAAAGCTTGGGATACACAACAGTTTTTATCTTAATTTTCGTGAAAGCTGTGTGTAATCTCATAATGCATTTTTTCATTTTCAGGTTCTTTTGTCCTCCTCCATGTGTGTACCTTATGGGCAGTGGGTGGAAGAAAAAAAAAGAGCAAATGGAAAGGGATGGCTGCACTGAGCAAGAGTCGCAACCTTGCGCCTTCATTGGAATAGGAAACAGCGACCAAGAAATGCAGCAGCTGAACTTGGAAGGAAAGGTAGAAGAATTGTAGCAAATCACTCAGATTACTGCAAAGGCTATTATAGCTACATGGTGCATATTTCAAGGAATACCCCTGCTTATTTTATATAACTTTTGTTATACTGTAGCAGATATTACATAAGTGGCTTTAAAAAAATCCCTCAGAAATATGTCGGACAATTGAATAGGGGGATTTGTTTCATGGGGTCATAGCAAGGTACTATCCTTGCATTTGTAGGTTGTTGATTCAGAGTCAGTAAACTGTTGGGTTATCTGATAGGCATCAATGGTTAACTGATGTAAGGTTTCTGACCCAGGCTCCATCTTCCTCTCCCTGGCTTACATGGACAGATAATCTCATCAAGGAGGTATCTGAACAACATCTGCTACTAGAACGTGGTCCCTTAGCATAAAAGTACATTTAAAATAGCATGTTAATAAATTCAGTAGATTTTTTTTTTTACAGTGATATAAACCGCTACAAGATTTTTTTAATATATTTGTGAAGACTTAAACAGTTGGAATAGAACTGGCAGCATGTGAGTGCTCATTGTAGCTAGTTGTTGTATTAAGCAGTATTTAAAAGCTACCTAGTATTTCCAGCACAGTCTACTTAGAAATGCTTCATATGTTGCTGAATAGGAAAAGAATAATATAAGTTATTTTTGAGATTTTTTTTGTAAACTTCTGTTGTCACCTAGTGTAAACACTTAGCCAAAAGTAACTTTGTAGTGTTTCAGAACCCAGCCATCCCCCATCCTTTCAGCAAAAGCTTGGTTCAGTACCTTTTCTGTGCAGGCAGCTTCCTGTGCGTGCCCAGAGTACTGCCTGTACAGCTCTACTCAAATGTAATTTTTAGTGAAGTAGTAAACACTCGGAGATAGCTTTCACACAGCTATAGTCTGTAATCACGTGTTTTCCAGTCCTCATAAGGGTCTTTAGAAAGATGCATAGTCCTGAAGTCTGATGCTAAACTTCACAAAGCTAGACACTTGTCATAAATGATATCTATATGGAAGAGATGGAAAAAGCAGGTTCTGATCTGTTTTAGAAACTATTGCATCTGTTTTCCTGTTTTGTTCATAATTAAATAAACGTCATTTCTTGAACTGGGTTGACTTGAAAGAAGAAACAACAGTATGTTTTCACCTACAGAACTATTGCACTGCCAAAACATTATACATATCAGACTCAGACAAGAGAAAGCACTTCATGTTATCGGTAAAAATGTTCTATGGCAATAGTGATGACATCGGTGTGTTCCTCAGTAAACGGATCAAAGTCATTTCCAAACCTTCTAAAAAGAAACAGTCACTGAAAAATGCAGACTGTAAGTATTTTGCAGTTATTTTCTTAATGTAGCAATTAATTTTGCCTCCTGCAATCTTTTTTTTCATATTCTGAGGTCTGACTACAAAGTAAATACAGGGAAATTTTTCATTTCTGCTTTTTCTGATGCATTTCAGACCTGTACACATCAGTGTATTTTAAAGGTTACACTGTGGAGTTTTATGCAGTCACAGTTAATTTAGTAAATATAAAAGGTCTACCAAAAAAACCTCTATTCTGAGGACTGAATCCTAGTAGATAAATGCATAAAGAATGCTCTGCCTCAGCTTTTTGTGCTGTTAGATCTCTTAAGCTGCCATGATCTGGTGCTTAGGGTGTGTTGATCAGTATCAAAGAGGTAGCTTTCAGATTGTGATAAATGAGTAGCACCATGTTATCCAAACTGCACTTTGCCACATCACAGCCACCTTCTTACTATCTCATGCCATTTTCATGTTGATTTTGTTTTTAATATGTTTTGCATGGTTTCTTTTAAGTAATTGGTTAAGAAATCTGTATGATGATACTTCACCCAGATTTATTTGCTTACCGTGCTTTTCAACTAAAGATATCTCTGGTGCTAATGTATAATTGGGAGCATTTTTGCTTTTCCTCCAAAGTTTTTACCTGCGTACCACTTGAGCACCTCAAGAGATACCCTTTTTTTTTGTTTTTGTTTTTCTCTCTCTCTTCACTAGTGCTTTAAAAGGCTCTTCCATCTGTGTTGGGCTGGAACCCATTCACCTATGGAATGTGGATCTCGGGGCCGCTAGCTTGCCACATGACTAAAGGCAATCTGTTGCTGTGCAGTTCACACCCATGGGCTCAGAGTATGCACTGTTGACTTTGTATTCAGACAGATAGTTTTGATGGACAGTGAATATGAACCAAGTAAAAGAAACATGCCTGTTTTGATGGCCAAACATTAGTTGCTGATTTTTTTTTTAGGGGAGCAGACTAAGCATTTCTCTCTCTTGAATGATAAGTAAGTTCAGATCTGAGAAAATTTCAAGTTGCATGGTTACAATTTTATGTAGTTATAACTGTCTTCCTTTCAATTGATTGTGATTTGTAAGAATAATTTTTCTTCATACTTCAAATGTATTTTAAATCATCACTGAAAGTTGCCTAAGTACTTCACAAGGGCAAGCTACAGCTTCTGCTCAAATAATCAGTTGTTGATCTACAAACAGAAGGAGTTTTCAGCTGGCAAGCGCTGGCCCATTTGGCTAAGTTGCAAAATTCTGTGAACTAGCATGCCTTTGGAGAACAGCCACTATGTATGCTACCCACTTGTAATTTTGTGATTATTTTTGGTCTGTCACAAATATAAATACTTTCTAAATTAACCAATAGTTGACAATTATTTATTGATTTCCAGTATTCTTCAGTTTATTTTGATGTATTTGTGACTTTCTGTTACCTTTCTATGTAATGATGAAGTAATTTTATAATCTCAAGTCTGTATGTGTTCCTTGCAGTATGTATTGCGTCAGGGACAAAAGTGGCACTATTTAATAGACTTCGATCCCAAACAGTTAGCACCAGATATTTGCACGTAGAAGGTGGTAATTTCCATGCCAGTTCACAACAGTGGGGAGCATTTTACATTCACCTCTGTAAGTAAAACTTAATCAATACATTTTTTTCACCTCCCTCTCTCCATCCCCACAAAAACGTCCTGCATTTTTTCCTCCATATTCATTGCCCATATGCAGATCTGTTTTGTTACTGAGTGTATATTTGATGTAATAGTGTGATGTTAAATATTCATGCAATCGAGGAAAACAGTGATTAAAACTAATGTGAAAATTCCTGTTTTTGTGCAGTGGATGATGATGAATCGGAAGGAGAAGAATTCACAGTGAGAGACGGCTACATTCATTATGGGCAGACTGTCAAACTTGTATGCTCAGTTACTGGCATGGCACTCCCAAGACTGGTACAGTTTAATTTCTCCAGTGCTGTAATGAGTTTGTGGATGGCTGCTTAGTGTAATTGCATAGCTGGGTTTGCATTGTTGACAAATCTTGGCTTTGTATGCTTCCTTTTGGTAATACATGTTTTGTATGGAAAATGGCATTCACTTTAATAAAAGTGTATTATTATATCTGCACATTAATTCTGTAAGGAAAGAACAGCTTGTAAAATAAGCATAGGGAATTTTTCAGAATTCAAACCTGCCGAAGTGGGTTAATCTGCAAGCTCTCCTTAAGAAAATGTCCCAGTGTAGCAAAATACTTCAAGTATTGCTATTGAAGAGATGAGTAAAATCTTTACAGCCAATTGAGTTTATTTGTTGAGTTCAGCTCAGCTTTGTAATGCTCTACTGATTGGAATCCAAGAGCATTTTTGTATACTTCTAGGGATACATAATTATAACAATATCAGCTTGCAAAAGCATTTTGGACATTTATTAATACTGTTTGTTTTAAATATGGGGCATTGGAAATGTGAGAGAATTTCAACCCTTGTCTTTGTCATGGATACAAAATTGGTTATAACCAGTTATGGTTTGTGAACCAAAAAAAATTATTTTATTGCTGGATACACAGCAATGGTTTTTTAGAAATAAATTTAAGTTTAATTACAGATTTTTTTCCTCCTGTTTTATGTACTTAATGCCAGCCTAAGTGGATTTTTATGTGACTGCTAATGCTTCCTATGAGATCTTCTGTGCAATTGTGGTTTGTCAGCCCATTATGAATTTCATACAAAACTTTGCCATTCCACTTTTAACTAGAAACAAGTTTGAGAATTCACCAATGTAAAACCAAACTTCTCTGCAGGCAGGTTTTATTCCTCTTCCCAGACTTATTTCACTAGGACAGTAATGAGAAATTATCTCCCAGTATCAAACTTAGCTAAAAAAGAACATGGCCTGCTCAGAGTATATGGTATAAAATTATCATTTAAATAAATCCTTTTTTTTTTTTAATCACATCACATTATTTGACAGAAAAATCCAGACCTGGTTACTACTGATCTGGTTCAGTGCACATGAAATTCAGTAAGAGGATGTCACTTTATTTGTGGACTTCATGTTAATATTTTCTTATTGCTGAAAGAGATGCCATAATTTATGATTCCAGAAAACTCATTTCTAGGTAGAAGTAGATTAAAACAAATTAGGCTAAAGGTTCCTGTTTTGTTTCTTATTGGGAGTATTTGTCGTGCTGCCTTACAAGATTGATTGAAGGTGATGTGATGAAGGTGACTTGCAGACGTTTTATAGGTTAATGCAAAGAAACAAGTAAACCTTGAAACTTCTATTGCTAATAATGCCATTTATTATCATTAGAAATCCCAGAGGACACGGTTGGCTTTCTGATTGTCAGCTTAGAAATCTTCAAGCACTTTGGCTGCTGCTTCTGCTGATGTTGCATAAAATGAAGTATTAAACTTTTTGCTAGAAGTTGAGATAAATTCCAAGCTGCAGATTTCCACTGTCTGTAAGGGAGCCACTTTTTTTTAATTTTTAAAAATAAATTAGTGTAACAGCTCTGGATTAAGTCAGCAGACTTTTTATTCACTGAACTGCCAGATGTAAGGAACAATTATTCCTTGCAGTCGTCTCTAAGTAATGGCCAACTATTGTTAAGATATGCTACGATACTTGTGTTTGCAAAACTGGACTTAAGGACATCCCATACCTTTAACGTAAATCCTTATTTTCAACTGTTCTTGTTCAGCAGCCAGTCTACCATGGAATGTTGTTGATGCTATCAATGGTGGAAGCAATTAATGGTCTATTAATACTTGACCCACTGCTCTTTTGTACCAGGAAATGGAACAAAAGTAGTTTTTGCTGAAGCTTCAAGGTTGTTTATTTTCCCCCACTCTTATAGTGAAAAAGATACATATGCATGTAGCACATTGAAGCTGTGACTGAGTGTCACTTCAGTGTTGTGTTCTTGTTTCAAAGGCATTGAAAATTGTGAGTCTAATGTTGGTATTAAAAAGGGGCATGGAAATAAAAAAAGAAAAATGACCTTTCACTTCCTTTAACAGCGCACGTGTAATCGCCAATGTTCTGAAGTTCAGAAATTGTCCTAAATATATATGTACTATTTTCATTCACAGATAATTCGAAAAGTAGATAAACAAACAGCGTTATTGGATGCAGACGATCCAGTATCACAGCTCCATAAATGTGCATTTTACCTTAAAGACACTGAGAGAATGTATTTGTGCCTTTCCCAGGAGAGAATAATCCAGTTTCAAGTGAGTTGTTTAAAACTATTTCAATAGACGAGAAATGTGGTTGTAAAGTTTTCCCAAGTATTCCCAAAATATAGATGGAATGCCAGTTTTGCAGTTGGTTTTGAGCGCGAGTATGGTATTTTGTTACAAAAAGACAGAGGATGAAAAGCAACAGACTTTATCTGTCCCTTTCCAGATCTGTTTTACTTTCCTCATAATCTTCTTCCGTGTCTGTCTAGACAATGAATTCTATTTCCTGCAATGGAAGAAATGGAAACACGCTAGGAAATTGTGCATCAGTCATGATACTGTGGCTCAACATGTTGACATATGCCGGTGGAGTTGCACCACTTATGTGTCCATTTCTAGATGACTTCAAATAGGAAACAGTACAGTTCATGATAGTCTCATTTCATGATGAACTTAGCAGAGTTGCACTGTCTTGCTCTTTGCTGAGAGTGTAAATATAGACAGCTATGGCAGTTGACCACAATAATTTGTAAAGCCACAGTCTGTCTCAGTGTTCAAGTATTCGTTTCTCCAGCAGGTGGAGAAAAACATCCCTAGCAAGTTACTGTAACAGGAATGAACCCCTAGGGAGAGCTGTTAAAAAAAATACTTCAGTGTACAATTTTTCTGACAGTTTATATACTAACTAATTGTGGTTTTAGTCTCATGTATGTTAGCGTGGTTTTAGCATACTTTCAGCAAGATAATTCCCATCAGAGTAACAAGACTGTGACCAAGTTCAGGCCTACCTAAGGACTGCAGTTTTCTTTAAACATCCATAGCAACTCAATAGCAGAGTGTGTTGAGAGAAAATGCTGTGTTCCAGGAAGATGGCCACACTCAGGAAAGACTCGAGACTTCTTTAGGAGAACAGCTATAGCTTCTTGGGTAAGAAAGGTACCTACAGGAGAGGAGGAAGCTAACTTTTTCAAGATTTCCCATAATTTAAGGAAAGGGACAAGAAGGATTGGTAAAGGCTCAGTTAACTTCTATCCTGAATTGAGACAACGGAAAAAGAATATGAGAAACTTTGTTCATATTTCAGGAAACCTATTCATGACTTGTGGGTCAGAAGGGGCTAGATCTCTTGCTTCTACCCATAGCATAGAGATACATCTTTCAGTATACTTTCTTGTAAAGAAGAATGGATCCTCTTCAAGAAGAGGAGAAGGCTGTGAAATGGGAATTGGAATAACTTGGGATCAGCCTTGTTATTTGATTTTTCTCAAAGTACTTTTTGGGAAAGGCTGAATGAAGAAGTAGCTCCTGCTTCTCTGACAACTGCCTTAGTTCAACATCCTGGAATTCCATGTGAGACTACCAGGACAGCCTACCACTCTTCAGCTTCTGCAGTACTCATGGAGCCCGATCTGATTAAGAGGTCTGAACTTTCCACATGGGTAGGGTTTAGATAAAAGGACAACTTGCTGTTCTGAATTCTTTGAGTAGGTACCTGCTGCTTCTCTATGTTGAGTAAAATGGCTTGAGAGCAGTCTCAAGGAGAAGGACTTGGGGATGTCAGTCATTGAAAAACTCAACACGAGTTGGCAATGTGCACTTGCAGCCCAGAAGGCCAACTGCATCTTGGGCTGCATCAAAAGGAGTATGGCCAGCAGGGCGAGGGAGGTGATTCTGCCCCTCTACTCTGCTCTCATGAAACCCCACCTGGCGTACTGCATTCAGTTCTGGGGTCCCCTACACAAAAAGGACATTGAGCTGTTGGAGTGGGTCCAGAGGAGGGCCACAAGGATGGTCAAAGGCCAGGCTGAGAGAATTGGGGTCGTTCAGCCTGGAGAAGAGAAGGCTCCAGGAAGACCTTATTGCGGCCTTCCAGTACCTGAATGCATCTTACATGGGAAGCTGGGGAGGGACTTTTTACAAGGGCAGGTAGTGACAGAATGAGGCAGAATAGTTTTAAACTGAAAGAAGGTAGATTTAGACTAGATATCAGGAAGAAACTCTTTACTGTGAGGGTGGTGAGACACTGGAACAAGTTGCCCAGGGAAGTTGTGGATGCCCCCTCCCTGGAAGTGTTCAAGGCCAGGTTGGATGGGGCTTTGAGCAACCTCATCTGATGGGAGATCTCCCTGCCCATGGTAGGGAGGTTGGACTAGTTTATCTTTAAGGTCCCTTCCAACTCAAACAATTCTATGATTCTAAAACCTGTTAACTTGCACCTCAGGCTGTTGTTATTCTTTGGTAAGTGAAATCACTGTGGAAGATAAGCTCTTTCTACCAGTGGCAGGAGAGAAATTCAATTTTATCTGTTTTTTCCTTTGGACCAGAAAACCAAGATGAGCGAAACAGGCGCGTGTAGGATCTTTCACCTGCCCACTCTTAAGCATTTACTGTTGAATACATTTCCTGTAGTAAGAATCTAGACAGACTGTGGTCACTGGAAAAAAAAAAAAAGGGAAAAAAAGAAAACCAAACCAAAACTCACCACAGAAACCCCCAAATTTTATTTTAGCATGAGAAGTCTCTCTTGAGTGAATGGAAATAGCCCAATATAGAGACTTGAGAGGCTGTAAAAACTCAGCAGGCCAGCATGAACCTTCAAAACCCCTGAAATTCAGTTGCTGAAATACCAACCAGATTTCTCACTAAAGATGTCCATGTACTCTGGAGAATACAGAAAGAATATATATAATGCTGTGCTGGATCAGAGCATAGTCCATATCTGTGTCTGTCAGCAGCAATAGGAGATGGTGCTTACAGGAAGCAGCAAGACCTGGTCGCTTCGTGCAGTCCTATGCAGTTGTACTCTGCCAGCATCCGTACCTCCTGTATTAAGAGTTCTTAAAGGCTGCATCCCTGACTCTTTCAGTATCATTTTGTAGATGTGCAGTCCATCAGTTTGCTTCCTTTTGAATGCATTGGTGCTTTCCTTTTCTGCAGTATTATGTGGCAGAAAGTTCAAGGGGTTTCCTGTCCTCTGTGTAATAAACATTTGCTGTATTTGTTTTGAATGATCTAATAGCTTTGGTGAGTGATTCCTAGTTCCAGTTTTTCAGGATTTAGTGAGTAACAGTTCTGCATTCAACTTACCCATCAACATCTTAATTTCGTCTCTCCAAATTGGAGAGTCTTCAATTGAGTCTTCAGTTTCTTCTCATAAGGTTAGCAGCTCATGGGTGATTTCAAGTGCCCGTTCTGTACCTTCTCTTTTTGCACCATAGCTTTCTTAGACAGGGAGACCAGAGCTGCATGCAGTTTTCCAGAATTAGGTGAACAAAGGATTTATACTGGCAAAATAATACCCAATACATTGTTCTCAATATTTTTTTCTGATGGTGTGCAACACTGTGTTGCCACTTGTGGCTGTAAATGCACATTGAGCTGGTGATTTCAGAAGGCTTATTGGTGACTCCAGAATCCTGAGTTGTAAAGATCAGTTCCAAGTTCAGTGTTTTGTGGGTGTCATTTACAGAATTTTTCTTCAGAAACCTTGCTTTTATCTAAATTGAAGCTCATTACAACTCCTCCCCCCC